>NW_023396813.1:3420006-3621686 GCF_011125445.2 Fundulus heteroclitus
TGTAGCCTGAATGGACATCTTCAGCTGTTGTATATTTGATCCGGATTTATTGTCTGTAAGGGCAGCTACAACTATGCACTACACACACTTGAGTCCTGACAAATTTCCCTATGTGACAATAAAGTCTATTCTATTCTATTATTTTAAGAAATTAACTTAATGGAAATAATCTGTAATACACAATAAGTTCACAGATTCTAAGTGTACTGTTACCAAATGAGCAAACCTAGCCCCTGGTTGTGACACCACAACACCCAGTTTGTGTCATGAAATTAGCTCTACTCTAACACATAAATGTACCGTTATTCTTCCTGAATTTCCTATCGAACTAAATAAATAAAAAAGGCTCTGAAAGAGAAGACGAGATCTGTGCAGGACCCTAACTCTGCACATGGATTGGTGGGTTCTTTACACCATCAGTAAGTTTTTTGGTGACCCTTAAAGGAAGGGACGAAGGCGTGCGCATCATAAAGGAAATATCAGAAAGAAAATAGGAATATTTTATGATGATAAACAACGTTTACACTCTTCTGTTGAAACTGACAGGTTAAAAAATGATTACGATAAACATTTTTTCACTGTTAATGGGGATCTAATATGATCTACTGAGCAGCTGCCACATTTCATATAAAAATAAAATAGACCAAGGGGGAATAGTCTGGTTGTATAAAGATTTTCTGTTGGATTTGTTCTGGACTCCCTGTGATGCTGAAAAAGGACATCCCTTCTCACTTTTGCAGCAGACCATGGGAGGATCTAAATCCAAATGGACTTGCATCTGGAACTTTTAATTATTTCATCCATTTAAAGTGTTTGGTTGGAACCTGGTTTGGACTGTGCTGCATGGGAAGTTGACCCGCAGCAACAACACAGTGCTGCCCATTAGTTGTGCTATCCCTTAGTTTGCTGGTGTGTTGAACATATTAGTTATTACGAAATTGTTGAATCAATAAAAAAAAGACATCAGCTGAATCTGCTGCCTGAATACTCCGCCGACCTCTGCTGTGAGCTCATTCCTGTTTCCTGTGTTGTTCTCCACTTTCAGGAAGCTGTACGAGTCGGAAAGGACTGAATGGAGCGTGCTCAGTGCACGAATACAGTGGCAGCTTTCAAGGCCAGACGGTCCGCTTTAAGATGACATCTGTTTGTGGCCATGTGATGACTCTGGATTTTATTGGTGGGTATCCTTGCATAGGGGCCTGCTCATTCCTCATCCCATTGTCACACAGATGGATACCAGAGATGCAATCAGAATCAGAATCAGACATACTTTAATAATCCCAGAGGGCAATTACTTTTGTTACATGCTCCAGATATACACACATTTATATATATATATTTACAACATTCCACACAAGGTAATATATATATATATATATATATAGATATATATATATATATATATATATATATATATATATATATATATATATATATATATATAATGTGTGTGTATATATGTATATATATATATCTATATATATATATATATATATATCTATATCTATCTATATATATATATATATATATATATATATATAATGTGTGTGTATATATGTATATATATATATATATATATATATATGGGCTGGGCAAGTTAACGCGTTAATTTCGCGTTAATCCATTAGACTATTAACGGCGATATTTACTTTAACGCGCATTAACGCATGTTGCTCACATGCTTTTATTTTGTGAAGGTCTGTTGCTGCGGTGTAGGGATTTGAATCAGAACAGTAGGTGGCGATAATGCGCCAATAACCTCGCTGTCAGCCCAGTCTCGGATTCAAGCAGGAAGAAGAAAGGTGCTGGCTGGTTAAAGGAAAATGCGGAAAAAAACAAAGCTGACATGGGGAAGGCGGTGTTTCCCGCAGGAATTTGCTTAGGCGAGGCGGTGAGTTGGCGAACGGAACAAGTTTTGTGCGGAGCGGGGTCTGCATCGACGCCGTCGGTGAAGTCGCTTCTCGCTTCAAAGTATCCATGTGTTTTTGCCTGTTTTTCCCCTGCCATTCACTATATGCACGCGAGAAAGCAACAACAAAAAAACGCGTGTTAACGTCAAATAAACATGCACGCATATCGAGTTAGCAAGCATTTCAGTTTAAAGTTCTTCCAGCAACGAGTATGACAGAAACAAGTTAGTTGTAACCACTGCCAAGTTAAACTTTGGTATTGAACATAAAATGGTAATGCTGCTCCCTGCGGTTACCTCAGAAATTGCCTGTTTTTGGTAGATTTTTTCCCATAAAGAGAATTCCCTGTCAGTGGCAATAAGCTTTAATTTATTATTGTTGCTATTTTTTGTTTTACATGTCTAAGTTGAGCTTTACACTAAATATGTGTTACTGATAAGTGCTACAAATGTTACAACACTTTTGTTCATATGGCAGCAGAACATTAAAATAAAAGTGCTCTTTACACTACGTTTGAATTCATTCTTGGAGTTTGTAAATACAATGCGATTAATCATGATTAATCAGGCAAATTATGCGATTAATCGCGATTAAATATTGTAATCGTTGCCCAGCCCTAATATATATATATTGGGGTAAATCCACAGGTAAGTCACTGACCAAGTGAAGCAGGTTGCGGTGTAGAGTTCGTACTCGACCTCCACCTGTTTCTGGAGACACTTTATACACCGGCCCATCTGCGATCCTCTCCCTCACAACATGAACTGTGCCTTCCCAGTACGGCTTTAGCTTTCCAGGGCCCCCACTTTCCCTCATGTTCCGCACCAAGACGCGGTCACCCTGCACAAGGACAACACCCTTCAAATGTTGGTCGTAGTACCTCTTTCCCCGAGAGCTGGATTGTTGACTGTTCTCTGAGGCGAGTCTGTATGCTTCCTGCATCCGAGAGGCCCATTTCTTTGCATAGCCTCTTGGAGAAGTGGCTTCTTCCTCAGACAGCAAGCCAAAGATCATATCCACAAGCAGACGTGGGTGACGGCCATACATCGGGTAAAAGGGTGAAAATCCAGTTGCCTCGTGCCGGGTACAGTTATAAGCGTGGAGGATTTGGGGTAGGTGTTCTCTCCATCTTTCCTTTTCCTTCTCCAGGGTCCTGAGCATCTGAAGCAATGTGCGGTTAAATCTTTCTGCAGGATTTCCTTGGGGGTGGTAGGGAGTGGTCCTTGAGTGACCCACTCCACTCAACTGTTGCAGGGTCTTGAAAAGGTCATTCTCAAATTCCCTCCCTTGGTCATGATGTAGTTTCCATGGGTAGCCGAACCGTGGAATGAAATCATCAAAAAGTTTCTCTGCAGCTGCCTTCCCGGACTTGTTTCTGGTGGCATAGGCTTGGGCAAATCTGGTAAAGTGGTCTACAACAATAAGGATATACTCAAAGCCTCCCTTGCTAGATGCAGGTAATCAATGGACACAAGTTCTAGGGGTGAGCTGGTGGTAATGCTCCCCATTGGTGCTCTGATGTGGGAGACCGGTTTCTTCTGCTTGATACAGGGACACTTCCTTGTCACATGAGCTTCAACATCCTGTTTCATGTAGGGCCAGTAAAACCGGTCTCTAGCGAGGCCCAGGACTCTTTCCATACCCATGTGACCCATGTCGTCATGGAGGTGTTTAAGGACCAAGGATCGGCACTGAGAGGGCAGGACAAGTTGACTTCTCTGACTGGTTTCCCTGTACAGCAGACCATCCTTCAGCTGTAGTCTCCCCCACTCATGCAGTAGTTTCCTCGCCAGGCCACTTACTCCTCTTCTCATGTCACTCGTCAGTATGTTGGTGTTCTCTTTCAGTCTGATGACTTGACTGATCACAGGATCATCTTGCTAAGATTTCATGAGTTCGGCACTGCTAACGGCAGGGATGCTGGGCTTTGTGAGAGGTTCAGAACAGCCACATAAGCAACGTCTTGTTGCTTTGCTGCCCTACTGCCCTCCCACATTGCCAAAATGGTGTCTCTTGACAGCTCTTCTGTGCAGGAGTCGACATAGCTGTTGATGTTCACCGGCAACCTTGACAGTGTGTCTGCATCCACGTTTGCTTTTCCCGGTCGGTATCTCACCTCGAACCTGAAGTCAGCGTGCTCACCCACCCAACGGTGACCAACAGCATTCAGCTTAGCAGTGCTCATCACGTATGTCAATGGGTTGTTATCTGTGTACAGTGAAGTGGGGTGCATAGAAGAGATAGTCCCTGAATTTTTCACATATTGCCCACTTCAGTGCCAGTATTTCAAGCTTGCCTGAGTGAAGGTGGTAATTGCGCTCAGCAGGCATGAGTGTTCTGGACCCATAGGCGATTACTCTGAGTTTCCCTCCCTGTCGTTGGTACAGCACTAAGTCCTTTTTCTGATGCATCTGTGTGTAAGACAAAAGGGAGGTTAAAGTCAGGATAGGCAAGCACTGGTGGGTTAGACAGGACATGGATAAGCTGGTCCAAGGCCCTTTGATGTTCCTCCCTCCAGGAGTCCTGGATGACAGCTGTGCTCCTTTCCCCTTGTTTGTTCTGGGTGGAGGCGTACCAGAGGCAGGGCGTTTTACTTGCAAGAGTTCATACATTGGCTTGGCAACTCTTGAGAAGTTTTGAATATATGTCCGGTAAAAGCTGAGGAACCCTAGCAGCTTACGGACTTCTCCCACGGTGGTCAGGGTCTTGGTTCCCAATGCCTGGATGGCTTTCAGATCCTTGGGGTCAAGTCTTACTCCCTCAGCAGACACCAGCCTTCCCACATAGCGAACTTCCTTCTTGAAAAGCTCACACTTTGTTGGTCTGAGCTTCACACCGTGGCGCTGGAGGGCCTTCAAAACATGTCTCAGCACCTCCACATGAGCTCCAAACGTCTTGGCATAGCCGAGGACATCATCTAAGTAGGGGATGCAGCATTCGTCCCGCAAGGAGCTGAGCATCTCCTCCATACTCCTCTGGAATGCTGCTGGGGCGTTGGAAAGGCCAAAAGGGATACGTACCCACTCATACAAGCCCCATGGGGTGATGAATGCAGTCATGTGCCGTGACCCCTCTGCAATGAAACCTTGATGGTAGGCTTTTTCTTGATCTAGGATTGAGAACCAGTTGTACCCACCCAGCGTGTCGATAAGATCTTGGATACGGGGCAGGGGGTGTCTGTCTGGAACGGTCTTTTGGTTTAGCAGCCGATAATCAATGCAAAGCCTCAAGGTTCCATCCTTCTTGCGGACACAAACGACAGGAGCGGCATAAGGGGATTTTGATTTTACGATCCACTTCTTTGCCAGCAAGTCCTGGATATACTCCTTGACTTCTTTGTAGAGGGGTTTGGGGACAGCCGCATAGGATCGCTGCACTGGGATGTCATCTTTCAGTGTTAAGCTCATCTGGAGACTTGGGACACACCCAATGTCATTGTCATCCTGTGCAAAGGCTCTGGACTCCTCATAAAGCATTCTTCTCACTGTTGCTTGTTGTTCATCTGTTAGATGGCTTATATCAACAGGAGGGTGCCACAGCTGAGACATAGGCTCTGCTCGGTCTTTGTCATCCTCCCCAACAGGAACAAGCTCAGGTGAGTTGACACTGTTGACCTCGAAGCTGTGCCTCTGGTCTGTCTCTACCACCTTGTCAATTGACTGGATACTGCCTAGTATTGTAAAGTGGTTGAGTGAGATGCTGTGCTGAGTATGGTTAAATACAGGGATTTCAACAAAAGGCCGTCTGGTGTGGTGGACCTCAACCAGGCCATCGCCCAGGTCTAGCTGTTCCAGTCTTGGGTCTGCCTGGCTGACCTCAAACAGTGCCACTGGTGAGAAAAACTCAACAGGCACCTTGCATCTGATGTGAGCAGCTCGGCCAGGGTGGATGACAAAATCCCGCTGGCCAACTCTCACCAATGCTTGGTCCTGGGTGTGTTCCTGGGTCTGCACAGAGTTCACAATGGCCTCAGCTGTGTCCTCTTCAATCTGCATGGCCTTCTGCAGCAATTGAGCAATGATGGTGACCACTTCAACTCCGCCCTCCCGTCCTTGGATTAGTTCCTGGATCACATTAAAGCCTACGATGGGTCTTGTGAGGCTCACACGGCTGACCAGAAAGGGTACTCAAATGGAGAGCCTTGGATCTTCATTTCCAGGCAAGTTAAAGGTAAGTTCAACCCATCCATCATATGGTATTGGCTCACCATTAGCAGCTGTAAGGTCAAGGCCTCTGTCACCCATAAGCTCACTGAGAGGGTGCAGTTGTTGTTGAGGTAAGTGTTTTTCTTTCCAGGCATGGCTGATGATGCTGACCTGAGCGCCCGAGTCAAGAAGGACAGTCACGGCATGTCCACTGAGATTGCATTTCAGTGTGCATTTCTTCCTGATAAGCTTGGCCACTCGCTCTGCTGATGACTTTGCACCAGTCAGTGGCTGGGGGGTGGTACGGCTGTAATTAACCCGTGCTGGACCTGGCATATCAGCACCTTGATGGGACTGAACGTTATAGCCGATCACAGGTAGTCCCCTTGCCGTGACCGGGGTGCATTTCCCGAAGTTTTGGTCCTGTTCAGGCATCCCACAGCACGGTGTCCGTTTTCCCCACAAGCGAAGCAGTGGTTGCAGTCAGGACGGCTATTAGCAATACAACTGGGGCAGCCACGCGGTCTCTCTGTCCTAAGTGGTCTACTTTGCCTATTGGGGCAGTTACAGTTACACTGTGGCTGAAGCTCGGAGGTTGCTGGCTTCACTGCTGAGGCACTGGACCGAAGGGTGCTCACTCCCTGGGTCAGGGCCTGTACTTGAGCACTCAGCTCATGAATTTGCTCGTCCTTGCAGTCAGCGGTACACTTCCCTGCACTCTTGTCCATGCTGCTGGCTTCAGTACTTTGAGCATGAGCGGTTCTCGGATGGGTCCTGCGCCCCAAGCGTCACTTTCTCTCACTCTCCTCACTTGTTGTTTTAGTGACCTGCCTCAAGAGTGTCTCATCAGTGACTGCAGTGTCGGAGAGGAGGAGTTTTAACTCACGACGGTCGTAGTCATGCTTTTCGCTTAAGCCCTGATAGATGGTGTGGAGGAACACATTCTGTGCTGTTAGTGCCTCATACTGCAGTCTGCACCTGCCCACTTGGATGTGAATATCACTCTCTGTTTCAGCCCCATCATCCTGTACAGGAACTGCTGCGGTGTTTCATGCTCGTGCTGCTTGGCCGTCATGAGTTCCTGGAAGAGCTCAGTGCTGCTTTTCTCTCCTAGGTGTGACTGAAGGAAGCTCTTGAGTTCACCTACCGTCATGTCCTCTTTACTAGCAAGCATGTCTTTTAAGTTGCCAGGCTTTATGACACGTAGCACGGCGCGGGTGATCTCACCTTCAGTGTGATTTTCTCTGAGGCCTTTATCAATCTGCCTAGTGATGTTGTTGTAACTGATCTCTAAGTGTTATGGCCAATTTGCCCACCATGTATCTTGAACTCTTTCCTTTGTAGGAGGGGAAGGTCTTTAAGGGCAATCATGCTTTCTGTGCTATAGGTGGTGTGTGAGGTGTTTGAGTGCAGTTGCAGTGTGTCATGTGGGCTGCGAGACTGGCTACTGTCACGAGCAGTGCGTGGATTGTCTACCATGTGCGTGGTGGGTGGAGCATTACTCTGTTTTAACTTGAGTTCATTGTACACAGCGAACAATTTACTAATGTTTTGTACTGTGTTTCAAGATCTTTGGTCTGAGAAGCTAAATCTGTTGTCGCAGTGTGTATACAGGTACCCTGGGTGTTCATGTGTGCAACCTCAGATGTCACCGGTGACGCTTTTACATCAGATACCACCTTCATATCAGACACATTAGAATCTCCACTACCCCCACGACCCACACTCTGACTATGGCTGTTAATCATTTCGTCAACCTGGTCTTTTAGCAGAAGTAACTGCGACATGCCCTTCAATTCCAGTAAAGCTACACTGTCCATGTATGAGCACAAATACTCAATACCACTCTCGTCATCATGTTGGTGCAACTTAGCTGGGTCCTGGTTGGGTGTCGGCGTGATGTCAGTTGCAAGCTGGAACAGTTCATCAACAGACAGATGGAACAGTCCCTTCTTGATGGACCACACCAGCTTCTTTCTCTCGTGGCTCATGGTGGACGGTTGTCAGATGTCTGTGGTCCTCGAACTCCCTCGCTCTGGCAGCAGTCAGGCGCCCTGGATTCGGACAGCCCCTCTTCACTCTGATGACACATCACCGTCTGGTCCACAGGTTCATGGATCACTGGACTGGCGTCCTCCAACAGCTGTCAGCGGTGGCGCCAATCCCGGACTCGAGCCCCCAAAATTTGTTACAGGTCCCAAATATGGGACTGTAGTAACAAATTTAAACATCCTGAAATTTCTTCCAAATTGGATCTGAGAGCGAGCGGAGGTTCGTTCGCATAGCAACCGGAACGCAACTGCTTGTGCCATTCCTTAAAGCGACAGTGTAAATATATATATATATATATATATATATATATATATATATATATATATATATATATATATATATATATATATATATATATATAGAGATCATATTCATTCATTCATTCATATTCATTTACTAATAAACATATGACCAATGTGGTCACCTGTTTTGGGTGTGCCACATATGTGTGTGTGTACACACACACACATATATATATATATATATATATATATATATATATATATATATATATATATATATATATATATATATATATATATATATATAGTCCCCGTTTTTGCCTTTGAAGATTTGTTGCTCTCGTGTTAAGGTTAGTTTTGCCAGTCACTCTAAGGACTCCGGGCCGTCAGCTCCCATCAACACCTACATCTTTGATCCTCTGCAACCCAGACCCTCCGGACTTCATCACCCACCATCCAGCAACCCCTTGTAATAAAACTTTGTGTACACCGGTAAACAATCATGACAGCTCGGACCGGCCCAAGAGGTGTACTCAGGCGCCATGTGGGGCTTACCTGCTGGAGTTGACGACCCGGAGATCATCGCCTATGTGATGGAGTGTGAGCGTCAGATGAAGGACAGGTATGCCAAGATGGCTTCAGGCCGGAACGCTGCGCATCCAAGCAAGGCAGACTCCACTACCCAGATGGTCCACGTGGGCGTTGTCACGTCTACTCCGGAGCACGGGAGGAGAAGCCGCTTAGCCTCACATCGTCTCGGTCACCACCTCCATGACTCTCAGCTGGCCCCTC
Source organism: Fundulus heteroclitus (assembly GCF_011125445.2). NCBI lineage: Eukaryota > Metazoa > Chordata > Actinopteri > Cyprinodontiformes > Fundulidae > Fundulus > Fundulus heteroclitus. The sequence goes on from NW_023396813.1 coordinate 3,429,148, forward strand.
GAGTGAGGCTCATCATTCCACCAATCAGAGCCCCACACGTCAAGGAGGACGAGCTGTGGAGTTTCTACTATGGTGACCGAGACGACCTTCTTCCCTGTGGACCAGCTGCTACCCCTCTGACCGCCTCCGTTTCCCCATCTGGCTCCTCCCGGCGAAGAAGCCGGTCACTCCGGCGCGTTAAGGCTTCCGAGGACCCGCTTCCGCTCAAATCCGGAGAGGGGGTCCAGGGGGACCCGCCCTCTGAAGCCTGTGGCCCTGCGGCGCCCTCTGAAGCCTGTAGCCCGGTAGCACCCGAGGTAGCCGAGGAGAGGGTTCTGCCGGCCGCCGAAAGCTCCGCTCTGCCGGCCGCCGAAAGCTCCGCTCTGCCGACCCCCGAGAGCTCCGCGCTGCCGACCGCCAAGAAAGTAGATCCGCCGGCCGACGAGGAAAGGGACCCGCCGGTCGACGAGGAAGAGGATCAGCCCGAGGCCTCTGAGGTAGCTGCTTTGCCTCGGCCCGAGGCCTCCAAGGGAGCCGCTGTGCCTCGGCCCGAGGCCTCCGAGGGAGCCGCTTTGCCTCGGCCCGAGGCCTCCGAGGGAGCCGCTGTGCCTCGGCCCGTGGCCTCCGAGAGAGCTGCTCTGCCTCAGCCCGAGGCCTCCGAGGGAGCTGCTCTGTCTCAGCCCGAGGCCTCCGAGGGAGCTGCTCTGTCTCAGCCCGAGGCCTCCGAGGGAGCTGCTCTGTCTCAGTCTGAGGCCGCCGAGGGAGTTGCTTCACCTCAGTTCATGACCTCTGGTGATGTTATTTCCGTTCCTTGTTTTTCTGGTCGGGGTCGCCGTTTGCGACGCTCGTCTCTGGTTCTGATCGGCCGGGGCCGCCGTTTGCGGTGCCCACGCCAGACTTCTGAACTCGGCCGGAGACGCGGACAGCGGTCTCCACGCTTCCTGACTTTGTCTCGTCTGGGTCATCCTCCACGACGCCCGATTCAGACTCGCCTACTCGGCCGGGCCCGCCGATTGCGGTCCCCGAGCTGTTTGACGTTGCCTCGGCGGGGCCGTCCACCACGGCGCCCGCTTTTGACTTTTCTGTTCGGCCGGAGCCGCCGACCGCGGTCTCCGGGCCGCTTGACTATGCCTCGTCGGGGCCGCCCTCCTCGAGGGTTTAGTCGGGCGATGCTGCTTCGCCGACTGCCTCGACCAGGACGACCTCCACGAGGACTTTTCTTTTTGCTTAGCAGCCGTTTTTGCCTGCGCCCTTAAGGCCAGTGCTTTCTGTTTATTTTGTTAAAGCTCGGCCTTAGTGTTGAGTGATTTAGAATTCCTCAGTTTAGAATGATTTAGGGGGTTCTTTGTTTTCTTAGAGTTCTTAGTCTCTGTTTTGCTTTTGTTTTTCCTGCTCTGTTTTAGGGTTCTCGAGTTTGCCCTAGTTTTCTAGTCTTGCTTTGCTTTCTCATTATAGCTTTAGTTCTCTGTTTTTCACGTTAGTGTACTTGTTCATGTCCTAGTTTTCTTGTTTTGCCTTAATTTCTTGTTTAGCTTTAGTGTCATATTCTGCTTTAGTATTTTGTTTTGATTTAGTAGTTTTTTGCTGTAGTTTTTCTTTTGTGGTGTTATCTCTGACCTAGTTTTCTAGTCTTGCCTTTATTTTCTCGTTCTTGGTTTGATTCTTTATTTTTGTCCTGCGCTCTTTGGGTTCCTGCGCTCTCCCAGCGCTTGTTTGGTCCAAGCGCTCCTTAGGTTCAAGCACTCCTTAGGTCCTAGCGCTCGTTATACTTCTGACCCCTGATTCTGAGCTGTTTCATGCTCCTTAGCTTTGGCTAGTTAGAGCTTCCTTAGTTTGTTTTGGCCTCCTTGTTCCTCTGTCTTCTAGTATTTAGACCTTTCGGTTCCCCGGCGTGTTAGGACGCCCTCTGTTCTCGGTTCCCCGGCGTATTAGGACGCCCTCTGTTCTCGGTTCCCCGGCGTTTCCCTCACGCCCCGGCGGGTTCCCCTGGCGTTTCTGTACACCAGTCGTGCTCCAGCGTGTGTTGTTGAGCCCTGGTGTTTTCAGTACGCCTGTTCTTCCCTCTGGCGTTGTCGTACGCCTGTTCTTGCCCTTTGGCGCTGTCGTGCGCACGTTCCTTCCCTTTGGCGTTAAGTACGCCTGTTCCTTCCCTTTGGCGTCTCCGTACGCTCGTTCCTTCCCTCTGGGCGCTTTTGTACGCCTGTTCCCTTTCCTTTGGCATTAATGCGCCTGTTCCCTCCTATGGCGCTGTTCGCCTGTCTTACCTGTTTTGCCCTTTCACGTTTTGCTTGTTCTGCTCACTGGCGTTAGTATGCCTGTCTCACCTGTTTTGCCCTGTGACATTGGTTGCCTGTTTTGTCCTCTGGCGATGTACGCCTGTTTATCCGTTTTTCGCCCTTGTTTGCCTGCCAACGTCTGTTTGAAGCTTTGTTTTTCCTATCAGGAGTTGTTAGAAACCCCTTTAGTCTGCTTTCGTTTTTCCTCTTTGTTTTGGTCCGCCCTGATTGGGTAGTTTTCTGTTTGATTTTGGCCCGCCATCCGTACCTCCCTCCACCCACCCTGGCTAGTTTAGTTTTGATTATGATTCTTACCCGCCATCCTTCCTCCCTCCACCCACCCGGGTGTTCAGTTTGTTAGGCCATCCGGAGACCGGCCTTTGGGGGGGGGGGGGGGGGTAATGTCATGGTAGAGTTTTGACTTTCTGCTTTCTGTTTAATATTATATTTCAGTTTTCATCTCTTTTAGGTTGTAGTTATGCTTTGACCTTTATTTCTGTTAGTCTTAGCTCCTCCCTTCCCCTCACTTAAGCTTCCCCTTCACTCCCTTTGCAGTCAGTCACACCTGTTGGTAATTATTCAGTCAGATGCATGTCACCTGCCAGTCTCCCTATTTAAGCCTCCCTCTGTCTCACTCTTGTGCCGGTCCGACTTCAGTCACCACCTCTCCATGCCAGTCCCCGTTTTTCCTTTGAAGATTTGTTGCTCTCGTGTTAAGGTTAGTCTTGCCAATCACTCTAAGGACTGTTGCCCTCTGTGTTTTCCTGGAGAAGTTTCTGCTCTGTGTCCTGGTGTTTCTAGAGAACTGCTAACCTGACTAGCCGCCCAGGAGATGCGCTGCTCTGAGCCACAGTGTCTCCTGAGAACTGCTAACTCGTACCACTGTGCTTCCTGGCCACTTTGATCTTTATGGACTCTAGCTCCGGGCCGTCAGCTCCCATCAACACCTACATCTTTGATCCTCTGCAACCCAGACTCTCTGGACTTCATCACCCACCATCCAGCAACCCCTTGTAATAAAACTCTTAAACCTTCAGTCCTGTGTGTGTGTCCTCAGTACACCAGTAAACAATCATGACATGTGTGTGTGTGTATATATATATATATATATATATATATATATATATATATATATATATATATATATATGTATATATATATGTATATGTATATGTATATATGTCTCTATCTATATATATAATATATGTATATGTATATATGTATATATATATATATCTATATATATCTCTATCTATATCTCTATATATCTATCTATATATCTCTATCTATCTCTCTATCTGTGTGTGTCTCTCTCTATCTCTCTCTCTCTGTGTATTCTATCTCTATCTCTCTACTTTCTTCTACGATATTCTTCTCTTTTTTTGTGTCTCTTATCATATGTGTATATCTCTATATCCCCACTTCTCATCCTCTCTCTCTCTCTATCCATAGATAAAATACGAAATATTTCAGCACATGACTTTCTCAGTACTTGATAGTTTTAGAACATAGCATAATAGTATATGGCATTTGACATTGACATTGCATGCAGTTTTCGCGCATGCGCACTGAACTTATCGATTCGTTATCGATTATGGGATGCAAGTTACCGAGTTAATCTAATGTTGATTGATCTTATTGATCGACCAATGCTTAATTTACAAGCAGCCATTTTCTTAAAAACCCTAATTTTCTCTTGTATCAAGACAGTCTTTCCATAACATAAAGTGCTTTTTCTTTCTTTTTTTCTTTTTTACAATATGCTGAATTTTAAAAGAAGCACATTATTATATTTTAACAGTTTATTGTGCCTCCTATGGTAAATACTGTCTAAATAAACAGAAATTGTGTTTTTCCTCATACATTATTTAACACAGTTTTACATAGTTTAAAAATATAACAAAACAGAGACCTATTAGGTTACTCAATAGAAACAAACTAATCGTTCAACTTCTGAAGAAGTTGAAGAAGGCGCCCGCCTGGTGGTGCACGTAACCGTCAAAGGCAAAGCTTCCGAGTTCCTTGGTCGTAGGCTTTTATCACTTGGGGATTTTAAATCAAATCTTCTGAGTGTGAAAAGGATTTGTCTTCGTCAAAACCAGCCGACAGGAGAAGGTCTGCATCCAAGCAGCATGGAAAATTGGTGTTATTAAAACATGATTAAATACTTCAATGTGGCATTAAAAAATGAAATATGTGAATAAAAATGTTAAAGGCATTACAAACTACTAAAGGAAGTACAAACTCTGTGAAGCAGAAGTTGGTGAGACCTTCCTAGAGCTACTTCCGGTTAGCAACATGCTAAGCGTTAGCCGCTAACATGGTTGTGTCCAGTATCACCGGGTGATTGTACTCTGTTAGTTTGGTCCAAATCCTGTACTGGGAAGTTCCTCAAAAAGGGTGCCAATACTTAATGTCACCAAAGCTCACTTTGGCCTCTTTTAGCAACTAAGCCTCACCAATTCTAGGCCCAGAACCCAACATTTGACAAAAATGGTGTGTAGTGCCATTTCCCACAGGTGAGTGGTGCTGTATTGGCCGGGGGGTAGTTCTTGCTGTTGCAATTTTTTCATCATTCATTCATTTATATCAGTTGTTCAAATTATTTATTTGTTACTTGTAAAAAAGAAAAAAAAATATTCGGTACCCCAAGCGGGTTGCGAACCTGCGACCTTTGGTGCACCAGCCCAACAACTAAACCCCTATACCAAAAAAAGTGCCATGCTGAGCTCTGCATTTTTGAGAGGTCAACTGTGTCTAGGAATTGGTTTTGAGAAGTGGTTTTTGGTTAATTTTGTCACCACGGTAACTTTAAATGGCGTCAAGTACAAATAGCACACTTCGCGGCGTCGAGACGCACGTTTTGATATATAGTTTGTGGGGGTACAGCCTACGGTTCGGGCTGTATTGACGGTGACGGAAGAATAAAAAGCAACTAGAATCGTTCAACTTCTGAAGAAGTTGAAGAAGGCGCCCGCCTGGTGGTGGGCATGACCGTCAAAGGCAAAGCTTCCGAGTTCCTTGGTCGTAGTCTCTCATCGCTTGGGGATTTTAAATCAAACCTTCTGAGTGAAAAGGATTTGTCTTCATCAAAACCTGCCGACCGGGAAAACTCTGCGTCTGCAGAGCTGCAAACTGCGTATTTCGATCTGAGACGCAGCTAATGAGCTAATTGGCGACAGCCGACGGTCAACGTTTCCCATTCATTTGCTACGGTAGTCCTAAACCACTACTGACATAATACACTTTTTGGCCACAAGCGTCATTTTGGGGGCGTCGTTTCCACCTCTTCTTCAACTCAACTTCTTCCCATTGGTTGGTTAGCATTTTACTGCGTCGGTCAAATCTACATGGCTTTTCCCCGACATGAAGCATTGTTTAATAATAACTCAGCAGGCAGACGTTCAGTGTCCGACCTCTTACGGGAAGCTGCTAATAGACTGGAAGAATTAGAACGCTGTACATTTGGGATCTGAAATGTTTTTCGTTGGTTTCAGATTCGGCTTTCCAGATCAATAACTCATCGGCGGATGATTTATTCTACAAAACAGACACCTCTCCGCAACCACCGCAAGGCAGACGCTGAACTACAACCGTAGTTTCCTCAAAACGAGTCCGTGGGCCAGAATCTGTGGGACGTCTCCTTAAGAAGTTTCGGATGAACTGTCAGACGGCAACTTTCTTGCGCTTAGATAAGTTGCTACACATAGCAGTGATCTCAAAACACCAATAATCCCACGTTTTCACTTGCACATTAATAAGTTATTGCTGATAAAAAAAATCTGAGCTGTTGCGCTCCGGGCCGAGAGGTCACGTGATTCGATTTTTGCTGCTCAGCCAATCAGATCGCTGTATTGTCAGCTGAGTGCGTTCAATGTGTAAGGTGTTTCCAGACGAAGAAAGCGCAATAATAGTATTTTCTGGCGCCAGTTGGCAAAGATCTTAATGGCAAGGAAAAAGAAATAGCCCAGACCATCCATCATCCATTTTCTAACACGTTTATCCCTGCTGGGTTCGGACCGGTGCCGATCTCCAGCTGTCAATGGGCGAGAGGCGGGGTATAAACTGGACAGGTCGGCAGTCCATCACAGGGCAGAAATAGCCCAGACTTTTGCTCATTTTACTGTGATATCACCAAGACCTGCTGCGCTAGGATAGCACAGCCAAACGACTTATCCCCGCCAGAATTTGTATCCCCTGCATCAGGAGAGTGTTTAAAATCAATAAAACTTTTAACCTCCAGCTTTGCGAAGTCTAAATATTTTTAAACATCACATTCTAATAAAATGAAATAGATTTTTTTAAATTCCTAATACATTGTTCTGTTTTTAAAATCGACATATCTCGTTGTTGATAAACAAACAGCAAAAGGCTGGGGTGTTAAATGGGCACGGTGTCGTGCCAAACTAGGTATCCCCGCCAGGATTTGTATCCCCTGCGTCGGGAGCGCGCATTCAGCTTGCTGAACGCAGTAAACTCCGCCTCATTTCCAGACAATTCGGCATGAAAATCAAGATGTTTTATTTCTCTTAGCGAAATATAGGAATAGTGCCGTTACATTATCGTTCAGTTAATGGGTTAAAATTGAAAACGTAACACTTGTTAGTACGATCGTAAGGGATTGCTATGTCGGTTAAAACTAAACTGATCACTCAGTATAACACGTTCTGATAAAGTAAACGGCTCTGTGGTCATCTCCAGATGTGTCACGAAAGTATTAGCTTTATGTCATTAGATTGTTGCATGTCTGTCTGCTGAAACTAAAAACCCACCTTTTGTGCCAAAACTCAAGAATGTGGGCTACTGTTAGTCCATTTTGGAAGGTGTTACACATTGTGGCAGGCTGGACCCCATATTTTTTGTATCCCCTTGTAACTTCTTAATTTAAAGAGCTAACAGCTTCAACTTTTCTACAGTTGTTTGTGATTATAAGAGGTGTTTATGTGGCAAGACTCAAGAATGTGAGCTACTGTTAGTCCATTTTGGAAGGGGATACATATTCTGGCAGGCTGACTCCGATATTTTTTGTATCCCCTTGTAACTTCTTCATTAAAAGAGCTAACAGCTTCAAATTTTCAGCAGGTGCTTGTTGTTATAAGAGGTGTTTATATGCCAAAAATCTAGAATGTGGGATACTGCTAATCCATTTTGGAAGGGGATACATATATGCTCAGCATGATAGTCTGTTTCCAGCATACATTTCTTGGCTGACTTTGTGCAAGATGAGGACAGCATTACTTACAAATCCAAAGATTGGGCCTGCTCTGATGGTGCACGGGTATATATATATATATATAAGAGGCCTTAGTCCTCAACTTAGCCTGAGGTCCTTTACCGCGTGTCTTCCTCCCTCTCATAACCCCTTTCCTGTCAGCCTACTTTAAAAAAAAATTAGCCAATAGAACCTCAAAATCCCAATTACAATATTATATATTGTAATATATTTTGAAACTCCTTATACTGTTCTTTTTTTTTAAAGCGACACATCTTGTTTTCTTAATATGGTTCTTGGCTGAATTAAAATATAATTAGATCTGATCATTTTGGCAGTAACTTTATTCTGTGTTCATTTGATCACACTTGGAATCAGCTTTATATAATCCATTCATGCGGGTCTATCCACACACAAAAAAACGAACAAGTAGACAGCTGTGATGGACTCAGGAAGGTGGGTTTTTAGTTTCAGCAGACAGACATGCAACAATCTAATGACATAATACTTTCGTGACACATCTGGAGATGACCATAGAGCCATTTACTTTATCAGAACGTGTTATACTGAGTGATCAGACTAGTTTTAACCGACATAGCAATCCCTTACGATCGTACTAACAAGTGTTACGTTTTCAATTGTAACCCATTAACTGAACAATAATGTAACGGCACTATTCCTATATTTCGCTAAGAGAAATAAAACATCTTGATTTTCACGCCGAATTGTCTGGAAATGAGGCGGAGTTTACTGCGTTCAGCAAGCTGAATGCGCGCTCCCGACGCAGGGGATACAAATCCTGGCGGGGATACCTGGTTTGGCACAACAACTGTCGCCAGCTTACCTCAAGTTCTTTCTGTAAAACTGGCAGACCGTAGTAGTCATGTTTCCTCAGCCATGTCTTTCTCCAAATACGTCGTCGCCTTTTCTTTTTAGGGCTTTCTGCACACAAAATTGCACATATTGCCAAAGCAGCACGTTTCTCTCCGGTAATGTTTACAGTAGCCATCGACACTTCCGTCTTCTTCTTCTTCTTCTTCTTCTACAGTATGAGCACTCCGGTCGCGTCCGAGCGTTGCGCCCATAGACATAATATAAGAGTAGACGCGTCGTTGGGCGGGTTCTGCCTATGCTGCGATGCGTCAGAGCGTCCACCATCTTAAATGTGGCAAATCTGCAGTTACTCAGTCACTTAAACAGTATCAGAGGGACTTGAATCTCTGAATATACTTTGTATTCATAGTATTTTTTTTTGTAATATTACAAGTTTATTTTCGTATCCCTTTAGCTTCATTCTCCTGAATTTATTCTCCTAAAAAATAAAAATATTTAAAATAATCTAACCTGGCCCTATTTCTCCAGGAGTAAAATAATTCTGCAAACTGTGTGTATTCTGGAAATGTTCCCCCTTAATTCTCATGATATGATGTTTTTATCATAACATTATCACTTTTGTGTTTGTTTGTTTATTTTTACTTTATTGACCTAGGACTTTTTTCTCTCATTTTATTAATTTTACCTCTTTAATACTCACCCAAAAAGTATGTTCCTAAAGGTTCACAAGTGACACGGTTTTATGAAATAATGAAGACAACAATGTTTAGATTTAACAAATCGATCCTCATAACATATACACACACAAATATATATATATATATATATATATATATATATATATATATATATATATATATATATATATATATATATATATATATGTGTATGTATGTATGTATGTATGTATGTGTGTGTGTGTGTGTGTGTATTTATTGCAGCACAGTAATGAGGCATCTTCTCTGATCCACGTTCACAATAACAGAACTCAACTTTTTTCTGCCACATACAATATAACGGTGACGTTGACGTGCGAACCTGCGCCCTATGACGCGTCTACGTATATGATGTCTGTAGTTGCGCCGTACACAGATCGTGAGCGGTGAACTTTTAAACCCGCGGTTCCGTCGCACAGTTTGAGACGATATAAGTACCACGACTGAAAAACTTGTACAGTGTATGCCGGCTTAACACACTTACCATAACAGCTCCGCATCACCGTTCATGACCACTTCTTCTTCTTCTGTTTTAAAAGCGGTGCGCCCTTCTTCTTCTTCGTGTTTTAATGGGTGCTGACCACATCCAAAAGGATTATTAGCGCCCCTCTAGTGGTGCGCTGTGTTCCTCATCTTTATATTATCAGCAGCGCAACCAGCTACCGTAACACCTGTTAAATGTATCACTGTTATAGCTCCGAAGGTCCAGAAACTCATGTGTGCTATAGCGCAGCAACGCGGTGCAGTTTTGAAAGAAAAGATAGCCAGTGTGGTGTTAGCTTTAGCCTAGCACGCACCACCCTCCGCGGTTCACAGGCTTTGTTTATGCCGGCTGAGTTGCACTTCCGCCCGGCTGGGAGAAGTCGGCAGGTTCCAGTGTTCTGAAGAACTATAGGATGACGGGAATATCGGCGATAAATGTGTCACTGTTATAGCTCCGAAGGTCCAGAAATTCATGTGTGCTATTGCGCAGCAACGCGGTGCAGTTTTGGAAGAAAAAGTCCGGTGAAAAATAGATTAAAAAAAACTTCAGGAAAACTGTTGTTTTTTTTATGTGAGACGGTGCAGAGATGAAAAGTCCATATTGCGCCTGCTAATGAGCAGTAGTTCTTGCTGTTGCAATTTTTCCATCATTCATTCATTTATATCAGTTGTTCAAATTATTTATTTGTTACTTGTAAAAAAAAAAAAATATTGGGTACCCCCCGGAGGGTTGCGAACCTGCGACCTTTGGTGCACCAGCCCAACACCTAAACCACTGTACCGAAAAAAAGTGCCATGCTGAGCTCTGCATTTTTGTGAGGTCAACTGTGTGTAGGAAGTGGTTTTGAGAAGTGGTTTTAGGTTAATTTTGTCACCACGGTAACTTTAAATGGCGTCAAGTACAAATAGCACACTTCGCACCGTCGAGACGCACGTTTTGATATATAGTTTGTGGGGGTACAGCCTACGGTTCGGGCTGTATTCACGGTGACGGAAGAATAAAAAGCTATATTAAAGAAACCCTTATTAGGTGCATAACATAAGGCCTCCGCCATGCATTTTCAATGCATAGGCGGGCGCCTAATAATAATAATACTAGAAACGTTCAACTTCTGAAGAAGTTGAAGAAGGCGCCCGCCTGGTGGTGCGCGATACCGTCAAAGGCAACGCTTCCGAGTTCCTTGGTCGTAGGCTTTTATCACTTGGGGATTTTAAATCAAATCTTCTGAGTGTGAAAAGGATTTGTCTTCGTCAAAACCAGCCGACAGGAGAAGGTCTGCATCCAAGCAGCATGGAAAATTGGTGTTATTAAAACATGATTAAATACTTCAATGTAGCATGAAAAAATGAAATATGTGAATAAAAATGTTAAAGGCATTACAAACTACTAAAGGAAGTACAAACTCTGTGAAGCAGAAGTTGGTGAGACCTTCCTAGAGCTACTTCCGGGGAGCAACATGCTAAGTGTTAGCCGCTAACATGGTTGTGTCCAGTATTACCGGGTGATTGTACTCTGTTAGTTTGGTCCAAATCCTGTACTGTGAAGTTCCTCAAAAAGGGTGCCAATACTTAATGTCACCAAAGCTCACCAAAGGCCATGTGTCAGATCGGCCTCCTTTAGTAACTAAGCCTTACCAAAGAAACCAGCCGACAGGAGAAGGTCTGCATCCAAGCAGCATGGAAAATTGGTGTTATTAAAACATGATTAAATACTTCAATGTAGCATGAAAAAATGAAATATGTGAATAAAAATGTTAAAGGCATTACAAACTACTAAAGGAAGTACAAACTCTGTGAAGCAGAAGTTGGTGAGACCTTCCTAGAGCTACTTCCGGTGAGCAACATGCTAAGCGTTAGCCACTAACATGGTTGTGTCCAGTATCACCGGGTGATTGTACTCTGTTAGTTTGCTCCAAATCCTGTACTGGGAAGTTCCTCAAAAAGGGTGCCAATACTTAATGTCACCAAAGCTCACCAAAGGCCATGTGTCAGATCGGCCTCCTTTAGCAACTAAGCCTCACCAAATCTGGGCCCAGAACTCAACATTTGACAAAAATGGTGTGTAGTGCCATTTCCCACAGGTGAGTGGTGCTGTATTGGCCGGGGGTAGTTCTTGCTGTTGCAATTTTTTCATCATTCATTCATTTATATCAGTTGTTCAAATTATTTATTTGTTACTTGTAAAAAAAAAAAAAATATTGGGTACCCCACGCCGGGTTGCGAACCTGCGACCTTTGGTGCACCAGCCCAACACCTAAACCACTGTACCGAAAAAAAGTGCCATGCTGAGCTCTGCATTTTTGTGAGGTCAACTGTGTGTAGGAAGTGGTTTTGAGAAGTGGTTTTTGGTTAATTTTGTCACCACGGTAACTTTAAATGGCGTCAAGTACAAATAGCACACTTCGCGGCGTCGAGACGCACGTTTTGATATATAGTTTGTGGGGGTACAGCCTACGGTTCGGGCTGTATTGACGGTGACGGAAGAATAAAAAGCAATAATAAAATTAAAGAAACCCTTATTTGGTGCATAACATAAGGCCTCCGCCATGCATTTTCAATGCATAGGCGGGCGCCTAATTAAAGAAACCCTTATTAGGTGCATAGCATAAGGCCTCCGCCATGCATTTTCAATGCATAGGCGGGCGCCTAATAAAGAAACCCTTTCTAGGTGCATAGTATAAGGCCTCAGCCATGCATTTTCAATGCATAGGCGGGCGCCTAATAAGGTGAAGAGAAAAGAATATATGAAACACCTATTATCCCCACCAAAGCCCTCAACATCAGCCGTGCTTTTTAGCATCATGTCTGTTTCTATCATGTTACAATTTTTAGCATAATGCTTTTCTGTCATCACATCCTTGCCTTCCGAGCATTCAGGGAGTTTTGGTTGATTAACTGTGCGCTGCCAGGCAGCCAGCTAAATGGGAGCTATTTAGCTGGCAAGCCTGGCATCTTAAAGAACTTGTTGAGTGCGTTAATTTAAAAGCAGAACGGCATAAAGAGCATTTTCCATCCTCATTAAACAGTGCAAACGTAATCCCACACCGTACTCCATTTGGACCGCTTTGTGTTGCATCCACCATTACTTTTTTCTCTTACTACTACACAGTGGCTCCACTTTAGAATGACCGACTGCGCCTTCTTCTGGATGGTGGCCACACTAAAACACTAAAACAGACTGAAACGGATGGACAGACTTTAACTAACCATTAATTTATCATAAGTCGTTTATTTGTCTGCGTCCCTAATAAATACTTTATTTGTATGGAGGGAAAATTAAGAAAAAACTGGGCGACTGGACCACAAAAGGGTAAAGATGTAAACTAGCCTATAGGAACCAGTTCCAATAGGCCAGTTTAAACTCTTGCTCAAAGGTTTGGAAATGAAATCCATGGTTTGTAAATGTTTTTAAATAGTCTTGTGAAATTGTCATTGAAAATGTTTGTCATCTTGTGATCCGTGCTGGTGTCTTGGCCAGGACTCCCTTGAAAAAGAGATAAGTAATATCAATGGGACTTTCCGGGCTAAATAAAGTTAAGTAAAAAAATGTAAAGAATCTGCCATTTCTGAGTTCCGACCTCTGAGGCAAAAGGAACCCACCATTAGAATCCAAAACAAGCTGACTAAAGTTTTCCTGACAGCGTTTTATCTTTTTTAGGAAAATACAACAACTGGGACAAGGTGGACCCCGCAGAGCTGTTTAGTAAGGCTCCAACAGAAAAGAAGGAGGCCAATCCCAAACTCAACATGGTGAAGTTTCTCCAGGTTGAAGCCAGAGGCTGTGACTATGTGGTTTTATGGTTGGACTGTGATAAAGAAGGCGAAAACATCTGTTTTGAGGTAACTGAAGAAAATACATTTTAATGCAGGTCAAAAACAGATTAAGCAATACGTTTAATATAGACTGAGCTCACAAATATGCGCTGGACAAATCAGACGCGCGTTATTTAGGATGTTGAACGAAATCATTTTATCCTGGTCATGGTCATCATTGCTGAAGTTCAAACCCTTTGAATCCCAGGTTCTGGATGCCATCCAGCCAGTGATAAATAAGGGCAGTGTCAGGGATCAAAGCGTGTTCCGTGCCAAATTCAGTTCCATAACCGACACCGACATCTGGAACGCCATGAAGCAGCTGGGAGAACCCAACAGGAACGAAGCGCTATCGGTGGATGCCCGTCAGGAGTTGGACCTACGAATTGGCTGTGCCTTCACACGGTATGCTTCTACCTCCAGCCGCACATGCCTGGTTGCTCCTTCAGTTAGCTGCTCTTCATGCAAATCATAACATCTACTTATCAATCCATCATACAGAACATGTTCTCCCAGCAGGCTATTGTTCTGCACCCAGTTAAAAATGATTTATTTATCTGATTTGCAAAAAATAAAGTAATTCAATGCAAATCAGATCAAATTTGATCAAAACTTTGGTTGACTCAGGTGAGCCACTGGTTTGAGTCAAGATCCTGTAAGATCTTCTTTCTGAACCCAAGCCTGTCTTTTTTCAGGTTCCAGACCAAGTATTTCCAGGGCAAATATGGGAATTTAGACTCCTCCCTAATCTCTTTTGGACCATGTCAGACCCCAACACTTGGTTTCTGTGTCGAGCGCCATGATAAAATCCAATCCTTTAAACCTGAAACATTCTGGGTCCTCCATGCAAAGGTACAGTAAAACCTGTTTCTTTTCCTTGGTTGGGGGGGGGGGGGGCTAAACTCTGGTCTTATAAATTAGTCACTACTTTTTAGTTTGGGTTCTACCACTTTAATGGTTCATGTTCAGCATTTTACCAGCAGCCGTGGAAACTTGCAGAGTGTCACACTTGGTATCCTAGACATTTTTGTTGACAGATCTTTTTTTCCACCTTTAACGGTCACCATTTAGGGTTCCAATCCCACTGACCATTACTTTGGGTCCCTGAGCAAGTCCCTTAGCCTCAGAATGTTCCCTGGGTGCTGCTTAGTGGCAACCCCCTGCTCCCTGAGGGATGATTTGAATGCAGAGGACACATTTCAGGGCACTGTACAAAGCTGCAGTGGCAAATAAAGATAGTTGTTATTATTATTGTTATTTTTTGCAGCCGATTTGCACTGGTGCAATGCTTCACATTTGGATGCTGTGTTCATCTTTTGAGCTGTTACCTTTTTTGAGCTAAGGATGCTGAACATGCTGTGTCTTGGTCAGGTGTTCAAAGGAAAGGACACCCCCCTGACTCTGGACTGGAACAGGGTAAGGGTCTTTGACAGAGAGGTGGGGCAGATGTTTGTCAACCTGGCCAAGACTTCCAAGAAGGCCCAGGTAAGAATCAGAAACATAAACATACTGAAGACATTGGTTGTTGGATCATTGCTGACCATTTATCAGGAGGTATAGTATAACACCCTTATTAAAAAGTCAGAAACCTTAAAACGCAGTTAAAGATCAAGAGTCTATATTGTCATTATGTAATCATAATGATGTTTTTAGTGAGACACCTGTTCAGAATTCACATTTAATACACCGACACAAAACAAAGACATGGACAAAACACACGGACAAAAATGTTGGTATGCCTCTGTTAATCAAAGAAAATCCCACAACGGTCACTAAAATAACTTGAAACTGACAAAAGTAATAATAAATAAACATTTACTGAAAATGAACCAATTAAAATCAGACATTGCTTTGTAATATAGTCTGTTTTTCTCACTCTGCTGAGTTCTCCTACTGTTCTCCAATTTGTATTGCTAGTTATTATTTCATCTTTTACCTTTTTTGTTCTCAGTCATTTTTATTTCTTTGTAGTAGGTACACCTGGTCTGGCGTTCTGTTAGCAGTGACATCATCCATGGAAGACAGATCATCCACTATTACCATATAACACAGAACAGATTACTGGATCAATGTGTGCTTCTGTGCTTTTTTGTCTCTCTTCTTCTGACTCTGCTCTGTCTTCTCTTACCCCCAGTCGGTTGAGGCAAATGACCGTTCATACTGAGCCTGTTTCTGCTGAAGGTTTTCCTTCCCGTTAAAGAGGAGTTTTCCTCTCCACTGACGCTTTATGCTTGCTCAGTATGAGAGATTGCTGCAAAGCCATCGACAATGCAGACGAATGCTGCTTGTCAAGACTCAATGTAATCTACTGGGTGTCCTTAAAAAGGAAAGTTTTTGACCAATCAGTATAATTTGATTGAATTTGACTTTGTAAAGTGCCTTGAGATGACATGTGTCATGAATTGGTGCTATATAAATAAAATCAAATTGAATTGAATGAAACAAACCTGGATAAAATTATGGTACTTGGAACTTAATATTTTGTTGCTCAAACTTTTGAGGCAATCACTGCAGTCAAACAATTTCTTTAATTGACGATGAGACCTCTGCTCCTGTCCACAGGTGTTCTGGCCCACTCCTCATGAGCAAACTGCTCCAATTGTCTCCGGTTTGAAGGCTCCTTCTCCAGACGGCCTGTTTCACCTCCTTCTTTAGATGTTCAATAAGATTTATACCAGGGCTCATAGGACGCCACTTCAGAATTGCCGTGTAGCCGTTCTTGGGTGTTTCTGGCAGTGTATTTTGGGTCATTTTGCTGTTGGGAGATCCATGGCCTCCAAATGAGACTGTGTACTGACACGAGGCAGCACATTTCTCTCTACAATGCCTTGAAAGTCTTGCAGTTTCATTGAACCCTGCACAAGTCTGACGGACCCACTGCCAGATGCGGCAAAGCAGCCCCAGAATAGAACTGAGCCTCCTCCATGTATCACAGCAGGGACAGGGTTCTTTCCTAGGCGTGCTTTATTTTTGTGTATGTGAACATGGAGCTGATGTGCAATACCAAAAAGCTCCAGTCTTGTCATATCTGTCTAAAGGAAATTCTTCCAGAAGCTTTGTGGCTTGACAATATGCAGTGTCGCAAATTCCAGTCTTACCTTTTTATAATTTGCTTTCAGCAGTGGCGTCTCCCATGCAGTCCACTTTGGCTCAAACAGTGATGGATGGTGTGCTCTGACACTGATGTACTGATGTACTTCACCTCGGAGTTTACCTCTAATTTACTTGGAGTTTATTCTGGTCTCTTTGGTTACCATTCATAAGATCTTTCTCTTCAGTTTGTCATCCATTTTCCTCCTGCTTCCACGTCCAGGGGGGTTGACTACACTCCTATGGACCTTAAACGTCTGATTAATATGTGCAGCTGTAGTCACCAGAACATGAAGCTGCTTGGAGATTGTCTTATAGCCTTTACCTTTTATGTGCTTGTCTAGAACTTTCCTTCTAATCTCCTGAGACGACTCTCTTTCACTTCCTGTGATTCATGTTCAGTGTGGTCCTCACCATGACACCAAACAGCACAGTAATTACTTGTTACTCTTTAAATAGACAGACTGACTGGTTACAAGCTTGAAGACATCAGTAATGCTAATTAGAGGACACATCTTCCTAGTCTAACATCTCCCTAGGGTCTCATTATTTTCAGGGGTGGCGTGATTTTTACCCAGTTCTGTTTCATTAGTTTGTTTCAATTCAAAACCAATGCCTGATTTTTATTTATTTACTTTTTACTTTATGTTTATTGATTTTGTTTCATTTAACATATACAAAACATAAAGCGGAGCAAGGAACGAAACAGCGAAACAACTGTATACAAAAGGATTATTTACATTCTTACTAATATGAACAGATACAGGATGAGAATTAGCATATTGATTTACTTTCCAATTTTTTGAGCAGATCAGAGTGACCTCGTTCAGTTATTGGTCTCAAGAAATCTAGTCCATTTGCTCCATTTCTTCTTGTAAAGGTCCGATTGCAGTCTCAGCATGAATGTTAATTTTTCCATTTTGTGGGTTTCTTCCACCAGTTCCAGACAGTTCTTTAGCGTAGGTGGGTCCGGTTTAAGCCATTTCCTAGTGATCACTTTTTTGGCTGTAGCACTAAATATTTTTAGTAAATATTTGTCATTCATGTTTGAGTCCTCTGGAACGGCTCTGAGCAGTAATAGCATGATAGGTCGTTGTTGTAGTTTAAGACACATAATTGACTCAATCTTTTCCGTGACCTCTTTCCAATAAGTCTTGATCTTTATGCAGAACCAGAAAATATGGGTATGATTTGCCTCTGTGTCTCCGCATCCTCTCCAGCATTTAGAAGCAGCTGGGTTCTCATCTCTTCCTATTATGAAATGGGAAGAGGACTTATCAGTCAGCTTTGAACAAAACTTCTAGGCTCAGATATGTCTAAGCACTTTCAAACTTACTAGAAACACCAACTTACAACTAATACAATACAAAATCCTTCATAGAGTACACTACACAGGACAAAGATTATTCAAGATGGGTCTTGTACAATCTAATATCTGTCCACACTGCATAGGCAATCATCCTGATAATTATATTCATGCGTTATGGTTATGCACACCAGTCCAGAGGTTCTGGGCACAGATATGTAAGGACTTAAAATTTTACATTTTAAAATTTCATCTTCCTCATCAGTTTGCTTGCTGGGTAACTTTGAGGAAAGCCCTCTGGAAAAAAATAGTTTACATAGTTTTCACTGCCTTATGTATCGCAAAGAAAACTATCCTCATGAATTGGAAAAGTAAGGAAAATCTCAGTATCAATCAGTATAGAGATCTTTTGTTGGATCATATTAATCTTGAGACAGCATCTGCATCCACATCTGATCTATCTCTTTGGGCTCCTTTGATCTGCACCATGACTTAGTGGAATGGGGGGCGGTGGGTTGCTTCCTGCAAGGCGCAGTGGCTGGATGTGGGGGGTCCCTGGGGATCTGGGGGGCACTCGGAGTGGGGCGCCTGGTGGGTCTGACTCCGGGGTCTG
This sequence comes from Fundulus heteroclitus, assembly GCF_011125445.2. Taxonomy (NCBI): domain Eukaryota; kingdom Metazoa; phylum Chordata; class Actinopteri; order Cyprinodontiformes; family Fundulidae; genus Fundulus; species Fundulus heteroclitus. Next base: position 3,447,470 of record NW_023396813.1, read on the forward strand.
TTGCCCCTATCTGGGAGGGGCTTGGGAGGCCTACGGGCGGCCTACAGCAGCCGCTTGCGGCGCTCTTGGGGAGTTCCGTGGTGACGGACGTGGGTTACTGACCTGGTAGCTGTGCTGCCGCTGGTAGGGTCCAGGGTGGGTCTGGGGGCCTGTGGTCCCTGGGGTGTGCCGCCCTTGGGCCACCCCTTCTCCGAGTGGGCTTTCGGGGAGCGGGGGTGCCTATTGCAGTCAGTAGGGGAGCTGGCTCCCTGGGACTGCTGTAGGCTCCCTAGTCCTTTTCTCCCCATCCCCGGACTCCTCCCTCTGCCTGCTCCATCACGCTGCCACTCATGAAGGACCTTGGGGAGGGGGGCGTTACTGGAGGTTGCCACTTTCTGATGACGTCCCTCACCCCAATTTTATCATGCATTTTAGACACTTTCACTCCAAACATTTTCACAACACACATTCATGCAGGCCATTGTATGGGGGGGTGAAGACATCTGGGGTGGGGGCTTATGTTGTGTGAGCCTCGCCTCGTATGGCTCCCTTCACCCCCTGTCGCATTTAGACATTGAGGGTTCTGGGCAGTTGCTTGGAGGGGGTGCGCCGGCACTACAGCCCCATTCTCCGATTGCGGCACAGAGTCTGGGGCCCGGAGGAGGAGCGGGCCACTGGGTCTGGGGTATTGGCGGGGGGTTGCTGTGGGGCGCGAGCGGCTTGCCGGGACTGGGGCTGACGCCTCTGCTCTCCCCAGAAAGGGGTGGGGGGAGGGGTGGCTAGGGTAAGGTTGGGGAGGGGGTGGGTTTATTAGGTATTTAGGGGGTGAGGGGGGTTCTGGTTGGGTGGCCCATACGGGTCATGTTGGCCCCCTCCCCAGGCCTGGCCTGGTCCGGGGGCGGGACCGAGGGTCGGGCACAGGCAGGCGGATAGTCGGATTGTGGTGCCCCCCTCCCCCACTTGGGATTGTTGGATGTGAGTGTTATGTGGTAATGTGTGTGTGTGTGGTTTTTTTTAATGTAAGTATGTGTGTGGTGAGTGGGGCACTAGGGTGGGACGGTATGAATGAGTTTTTTTTTTTTTTTGCCAGGTTTGGGTCCGGTCCACTCCCTCTTCCAAGAACATCTCAAGTCTTCGCTAGGTGCGGAGCCCATCCCCCCACGTCCTGCCCCCCTCCGTTGGCTGCCGCCTTGGCCCGCTGGCCCATTGGCGGTCCTCGGGTTTGGGGCGGGTCACCGGGTGGGTGACGGCCAATTTCCGGTGGCTGCTTCACGGGTGCGCCGCGGGGCACCCCTGGGGCCTCTGGGCACCCCTGGGGCCTCTGGGCCCCGGGGCCCATGGCTGGGACCACTTCAGTGTAGCTGGCTGCCGGCGGAGCCCACTGGCTCGCCCCCGCGGCTCCTGGGGGCTTCGGCATTGCGGTGGCTGGGGGATTTCCTTGGGGTCGTCTCTCCTCTTTCCTTGGGGGGGGGGGGGGGGTATTGCAGATTTCTTGTGTTGGCCCCTCTTGGGCGCCCTGCTTTGGGACCTCCTTTGGGAGTCCGGGGTTATGGGTCCCCTGGCGCCTGCCTCGGCGCTCGGGGAAGTCGGGCCTTTGGTTCTTCACAACCACTATTGATACGAGGGGGTCTAATTTTTTTTGGCATGCTGCAAGTTTTTGATCCCCAATCAGAGCTTGTATTGGAATGTTTCCACACTTATTCTGTAATTCTTTCCATCCAGCTTCGTGAGTATGGTCACACCACTGTACTACTGTTTTGAAGATTTGGGAGCAATAAACCCCCACTTTTCTTTCCTAATTGTAAGAGTACTGTATCTAATTCTGGGTTTCCGTCCCTTCCAAATAAAACGAGATATCAGTTTGTCCCACTCACAAAACTGAGAACGAGGGATTCTAACAGGCAGCGAGATAAATAGGTACAATAACCTAGGTAATATTGACATCTTAATTACTTCAATTCTTGAATTAAAGTTGATTATAGATTCAGACCTCTGTGTGAGATCTTGTTTAATTCTCTTATTTACAGTTTCAATTTTTTTTCGTACAAGTCATTCAGAAGGTAAGTCAACCATATGTCCAAGTATTTGATAGTTTTCTTAGATAAGTCAATAGAGATTTTATCTTTTAGCCCTGCCGATGGGTAATAGTTAAAACACATGATCTGTGTTTTTTCCACATTAAGTCTGTATCCTGAGTAAGTGCCAAATGTTTCTAGTAACTTCAAAACGGCCGGGGTGGATTGCTCCGGGTTCGAAAGATATAGCAGGACGTCGTCAGCATATAGTGGTATTTTATGTTCTCTTGAATTCATTACTATACCATGAATATTATTGTTGTCTCTAATTGCTTGAGCGAGAGGCTCTATATAAAGTGCAAAAAGAGTTGGGGAAAGCGGGCAGCCTTGTCGAGTGGATCTTTCTAGTTTTATTGTGTCTGTCAAGCGGCCGTTTATCTTGATTCTAGCTGTGGGAGACGTGTATAATGTTTTAATAATGTTGATTGAGATATGTGAAAAACAAAATCGTTCCAAAACTAGAAATAAGTACTCCCAGCTGACACAATCAAAAGCCTTTTCTGCGTCTAAGCTCGCTATTACAGCTGTGTGATTGTTTGTCTGAATATTCTGAATTATGTGAAGTGAGCGTCTTATACTGTCCTGAGTTTGTCGGCCAGAGACAAATCCAGCTTGATCCCGGTCAATCAGGACAAACACGTTCAGCTTGTTGGACAGAATAGATGCATATAGCTTATAATCTTGATTAAGAATCGAGATCGGTCTATATGAGCTGCATAGTATTTTGTTTTTTCCCTCTTTTGGTAATACCGTTATTATTGCTTTAGACCATGATGGTGGTGTTGTCATTTTCCTGAAAGTCCAATTTAATGATTTTAATAATACAGGAGATAGTTCTTCTTCAAATATCTTATACCATTCGCCTGGGAAATCATCAGTACTGGGTGATTTATTGTTTTTAAATTTTTTAATCGCCGTTTTTAGTTCCTTTTTCAGTGATGTGTTCAGTTAAATTATTGTTCTGACATTCCCCGATTGATGGCAGGTCCAATGAATTAAGAAATGATTTAATATTTTCTATTTTGCTTTGTTCCTTTCGTGCGTATAATGCTTTATAATATGTTTGAAATGCTTTGTCAATACCATCCAAACTGTTTTCTACTATTCCTGTGGATCGGTAATGGAACAGATTGATTGCATTATTTGTTTTTTGTGAATTCTTCATGAAAGCAGTTTTGTTGCCTTTGGTCCTGTTTCATAAAATGATTGTTTTAGGAATTTATATTTTTTATCTTCCTCTCTCTTACATATATCCACAATTTTACTTCTTGTCTCTTGAATTTGTGCATTGATATAACCAAGTTGGTTTTTGATTTGCATGTTTTCCAATTCTTTTTATTTAGTTTCCAATTTGTTTAACTCCTTTTCCTTCTCTTTCTTAATGGCAGTGCTTATTGATATTAATTTGCCTCTTAAAACTGCCTTCAATGTGTCCCATAAAATATTAGGATTGACTTCTCCGTTGTCGGTCAAATTTAAAAAGTTTTTTATTTCTGATTTTATTTCTTTTATGACATTTTTTATTATTTAGCAAGCTTGTATTTAGCCTCCAAATGTTTCTTTTTGGTCTTGTATCTAGATTAAGTGTTAAGTAAACTTTTGTTTTTTCCCTCTTTTGGTAATACCGTTATTATTGCTTTAGACCATGATGGTGGTGTTGTCATTTTCCTGAAAGTCCAATTTAATGATTTTAATAATACAGGAGATAGTTCTTCTTCAAATATCTTATACCATTCGCCTGGGAAATCATCAGTACTGGGTGATTTATTGTTTTTAAATTTTTTAATCGCCGTTTTTAGTTCCTTTTTCAGTGATGTGTTCAGTTAAATTATTGTTCTGACATTCCCCGATTGATGGCAGGTCCAATGAATTAAGAAATGATTTAATATTTTCTATTTTGCTTTGTTCCTTTCGTGCGTATAATGCTTTATAATATGTTTGAAATGCTTTGTCAATACCATCCAAACTGTTTTCTACTATTCCTGTGGATCGGTAATGGAACAGATTGATTGCATTATTTGTTTTTTGTGAATTCTTCATGAAAGCAGTTTTGTTGCCTTTGGTCCTGTTTCATAAAATGATTGTTTTAGGAATTTATATTTTTTATCTTCCTCTCTCTTACATATATCCACAATTTTACTTCTTGTCTCTTGAATTTGTGCATTGATATAACCAAGTTGGTTTTTGATTTGCATGTTTTCCAATTCTTTTTATTTAGTTTCCAATTTGTTTAACTCCTTTTCCTTCTCTTTCTTAATGGCAGTGCTTATTGATATTAATTTGCCTCTTAAAACTGCCTTCAATGTGTCCCATAAAATATTAGGATTGACTTCTCCGTTGTCGGTCAAATTTAAAAAGTTTTTTATTTCTGATTTTATTTCTTTTATGACATTTTTTATTATTTAGCAAGCTTGTATTTAGCCTCCAAATGTTTCTTTTTGGTCTTGTATCTAGATTAAGTGTTAAGTAAACTGGAGAATGGTTTGACAAGTTTCTAGTACCGATATCACAGCTTTTTAACCTATGTCGATCATTCTTAAAAACCAAGAATAGATCTATTCTTGAAAATACTGCATGGGGCTGGGAGAAATAGGTGAAATCTATTTCCGTTGGGTGCATTTCATGCCAAGCGTCTAGAAAGCCAATATTATCAATTCCCGTCTTTAGTAATTTGCTTTGTGGTGTGCTTATTCTTTTGTCATTAGATGTGTCATTTTTATTCATCACTGTGTTAAAGTCACCTGCACAAATTAAAGTACCTTGCGATTCTAATGAGATGACTTATAGCACTTTTCTTAAGAAAGGAAGGTCATAATTTGGGGGCATATATACAGAGAGGAGGGTGATCAAACTCCCTTCAGTTTTACCTTGAACCAGTATATATCTGCCTTCATTATTGCGCATTTGCTTTATAAGTTCAAAAGGTAAAGAATTGTGTATTAGCCCCGCGACTCCTATTTTATGAGCTGTCTTGAATGAACTGTAAAAAACATTCCAAAATCCAAATTTTTGTAGTTTCTCATGCTCTATTGGGGAAAAGTGAGTTTCTTGAAGAAATAAAATCTGAATTTTCTCCCTTTTTATCTTAGACATTACTCTACTCCTCATAACAGGATTGTTTAGACCATTAACATTCCATGAAGCTGCTCTAATATCACCATTAATCATATCTGTATACTAGTTTGTACATGTCGACAGTTTGAACACAGAAAACAGAGATTTAAAGAACATAACACAAACAGGATGACTTCCAACCTCAGGGCTTCACTATGCCCTAACATCCTACAACCTTTTTTCTTACATAGTAGGAGGAACGGCCCTACTCTAACTAGGGGCTTCTTCTCTGCGAAAGACAGAGTTCCTTCACTTTTGAGCTTAATAGCCATTTCTTCATCTTTCCTGATCAGAGTAATCTTCTTACATGTACGGGGGTAGAGGGGGTGGCGGGCTCGCATATTAGGTCTAGAGAAATGATTACCGCGCGGGCCTCAGATCCTCTATAATATACTATATTACTTACAGAAGAATTGAGAGACTACATCAGGAAGAAGGGAGGTTGTCTTATACTTGCTTTCTCTGAAATTCCCAGAGCGTCTCTTGTACACGTTTAGGGAGCGATGTGCCCACTTTGTTCCAGTGCGCGTCCTGGATGATCGCTGGTTCTTCATTGGCAGTGGTGGTTTGCGGCGTGTTGACCCGGTATCCCCTCTTCCTCATGCCATCCGCTGCTTCCGAAGCACTCGTGTACAGGTGTGATCCGTCTTCCCAGTGAATCCTCATCTTAGCCGGGTAAGGTGTTTGGAAGCGTATTTTCCCTTCTTTGAGAATCTACTTGATGTTTTTGTATTCCTTAAGCTTATTGTTTATCTCAGTTGGCAGGTCGTGCGCAAATGAGATCAGTTTGCCTTTGTAAAATATCTTCTTTCCCCACGCTGCTTTAAGGATTTTTTCTTTTATGTCATATCTGTAAAAGTTGACGAGTATAGATCTTGAAATTGATGCATCTCGGGGTTTCGGACCCAGTGAACATTGTGCTCGTTGAATCTGTAGATCTTGGTTGATTGAGAGCTGCTCTTTCAGAAAGTTTTCAATGAACGTCTGCATGGCATTACCTCCAGCTTCTTCTTTAATGCCGTAAATGCGGATGTTATTGTGACGGCATCTTCCTTCTAAGTCAGTGACTTTGTCCAGGAGAGTTTTCTGCTGTTTGAGGCAGTAAGACAAATAATCTCTCAAGTCCAAATTCACCGTCTCCAGTTCGTTCACCCGTTGTTCCACTTCCGTTAGCCCAGCAGCTTGATTCCGATTCTTGATTCTGTCTTAAGCAGACCTCCTCCAGTTTCTTATTCATTTCACTCTTAAAGCTGTTCAGGTCTTGCTTGATGTCATTTTTCATAGCAATGACGTCATTTTGCATATCTTTGATATTGTTGCATAGATTCTGGATAGCCTTAGCAGTCGTTAGCTCCCTCTCCTCACTAGGGTCCGAGGCCTGCCTCATGTTAGCCTTGCTTTCGACGTTTGTTCGAGCTGTCCCTACCCAGTCGTGATCTTCATCACCCCCTGGTCTCTTTTTCGATCTAACTCCCCGCATTATTTATCATTTTGAAGAAAAACTGAATTTCATTATCGAGTTTGGTGGAGTTTCTTTGTCTCTGATCAGGTCAGGATTTGTTTTCAACCCGCCATCTTGGAAACGCTCCTGGAAGTCCACCAATGCTTGATTTTCATTGGTTAATTTTTAGTACATTTTTTATCTATTATTACTTTTGTTGGTTTTATTCCAGTGACCTATGTGGGGTTTTCTTTGATTAACAGAGGGTGCCAACAATTTTGTCCATGTTAGTCCAAAATCACAGAGAAAGTGAGACTAAGAAACTGATCCAACAGGCTGGTCCAGTTCGCTGAAATGTAATTGCAGCAACTCAGAATGGTCCTCTGTAGTCTGTCTGGCTCAGGGCATCACTGAACTCCTGAACAGTCTGAGATGCAACCTGGTGGCGTCAGGTGGATCTAAACATGATGTCCCAGAGATGTTCTATTGGATTCAGGTCAGGGAAGCATGAAGGCCAGTCAATGGTATGAATTCCTTCATTCTGCAGGAACTGCTTGCATCCTCTTGCCATACAAGGCCAGGCAATATCACTCACTGGGAAGAATCCAAGACCGAACACACCAACAAAGGGTTTAACTATGGGTCTAAGGATTTCATCCTGATACCTAAGGGTGGTCAGGGTGTCATAATTTGTCCTGTACAGGACCCACCATCAAACCAATCATGCTGAACAAAGTTGCAGGTAGCATAACGTTCACCGCTGCTTCTCCAAATTCTTTCACGTCTGTCACTTGAGCTCAGAGTGATCCTGCCCTCATCTCTGAAAAGAACAGGGTGCCGACCTAAACCTACAAGAGTACATGCTAGAGAATATCAGTCCCTCAGGCCACCCTCATAAAGCCACTTTCTTTCTTTCTCTTTGATTTGGTCAGAGACATTCACACCAGAGACCCACTGGAGGCCACTTTGTAGGGCTCTAGCAGAACTCATCCTGTTCCTCCTTGCACAAAGCAGCAGATACCGGTCCTGCTGATGGGTTAATGACCTCAGATGATCCTGACCAGCTCTACTAGACACTGATTAAAAACTGTTCCTTCAATTCTTTTGATCAGTGTGTTATTACAGTAGCTGTACATTGTTGAATAACCATACATATAACATACAAAGGTATTTTGAAGCTGATTAACTAATGATTATCTGATGTGTCTATTGTGACTTTTTTAAATGAAGCTCCTGTTTGATTTTGATTACTATTAATGTTATTATTATTATTACATCTTATATTGTATCAATACAGGTGGAGTCAGTGAGTAAAAAAGAGAAAGCCAAACAAAGGCCCCAGGCCTTGAATACTGTGGAGATGCTGAGAGTGGCCAGCTCTTCCTTAGGTAATTACCTCAGAACACATGTTTTCCTTGGCTGAACTGTCAGTAATCATGAAACACATTATAGCATGTGAAAATAAGATGTTAAAGGTAGAGAGGAAGATTTTTACAGAAATGAAAGTAAGAAACCCCCTTTTTGAATAACTGCGGATGCCAAGACCATCTTACCAGCTCTTCCGCTACTCAGGGGGATCACGTGAAAAAATTCTTCCAAATCCACTCTGGTCTTATTTCTTTCTACGAATGTTTTCCTCTTCTTCTCATGAACTTGACAGTTTGCTTCTTGTGACTCTCAGCCATTTTCAAAGTATACGGTGAGAGCAGCGGAGATACAAAGAACAGCTAACACCGAAGCTAACTGGTTACATAAACACTAGAAGTGTACTGCCAGCAAGTAGAAACTAGCCAGGAACATTCATGCACACTGGCGTTACGTGAGCGCGTCAGAAATATTGGCATGGGGAGCATGACCACGAGCCTTGGCTGAATATCCACACAAACAACATTGCACCAATTTGCCTTTTTATTTTTAAAGTGCTGAGTTGGGCAAACAGGAAAACAAGAGCTGTAGCAGAATGTTGTGTGGGCCCAGTGAGTGACGGTGCCAGATGAACATGCCGCTGCAACAATGTGGCTCACTGGTGAGTCTACATGACAGTTTAGCAGCAATGGGATGGAACAGCTGTGGTGTGCCTGCAGTGTGTGTTATGGACAGTTTCATGTTTTCTAGAAAAGTCTGACAGCACTAGTTCACCACTGTATGATCTTTACTTTTAGTCTGATAAAACTCTGAATATCTAATGATATGGATGTGATGTTGCAGGTATGGGTCCCCAACATACCATGCAGATTGCAGAGCGCCTATATACGCAGGGCTACATCAGCTACCCCCGTACTGAGACAACCCACTACCCCGAGAACTTTGACCTGAAGGGAGCCCTGAAGCAGCAGATCAACAACCCCGTGTGGGCAGAAGAGGTAAAACCTTATGTGTGATGAGAATACAAAATTAGCAAGCCTCATATATTCAAGGATGACTGCACAAATAATTAGAAGCAGTGTATTATATCTGCACAAGGCAATCAGAATATAATCTTATTATGTACATGTTTTTAGTCAGAGTTTAAAAAACTATTTTCACCAGGTAAAAGCACTTCTTTCCACTGGCATAAACCGGCCCAGGAAGGGAAGTGATGCAGGAGACCATCCTCCCATTACTCCTATGCATTCTGCGTCAGAGGGGGAACTGGGTGAGTCATACAATCCACATCAAAAGGGAATAATGAATATTCTGTTTGCATAATATTGCCCGTGGCAGATTATGCCAAGGGCAGTATTCGGAAGAAGACCCAGCAGAGGCTGTAATTACCAAGGAAACTTAAGAAGTACAGCTTTCCCCAGGAGCTGCTGATCATCTTCTCCACAGCCATCATTTACTCTGTCCTGTGTTCATCCATCACTGTGTGGTTCAGCTCATCCACAAAACATGACAGGTCCAAACTGTGACGAACAATTAGGTCTGGAGAGAGGATCAACATGGCTGACCCTCCCTCCATCCAGGACTTTTACATGTGTGGGGTCTGGAAAAGGGCAGTTAACATTTCTGGAGACCCCATACATCCTAGCTAAAAACTGATGTTTGCTAAAACCAGCCGCCATAGAGACAGTTTCTTCCTCCAGGCTGTCTCTCTGACCAACACTTAACAGTCAGAGTACCCGGCACCATATAATGGTCAGTAAAGTTCCCGTCTGGGAGAAAGCCTCACGGTCAAAATAAGCTAACGCTTGCTGTTATTAGCTTGATGCACACTACGGTACCCGATTAATGGGATGCACCCATCATTCAAGTCGCATCCAGCATTGTTTTCATTAAGAGCAAAGCGGAAGTGGAGTCAAACTCCTTTCTGTATGAAGTGACTTGGTGAATAGAGCTGGTTTTGAATGAGTGAGTGTGTTCATCAGGAATCTTTGTCATTACGTGTTACCATAAGGAAATCTTTGATGAGATAGACACAGGCTCAGAATTCACACAAATTACACATAACACATTTTCTTTTCTTCTTCTGAAATCAGTTGATTGTACTGACCAACAGCACTTCCAGAGAAGCTTAAAGTGTAGAAATCGTCCTTAGCTGCTAATAAAACTCACATTTGAGTCGTAAAGTCAGATAGCAATGCCTTTACAGACAATATTGATTATTGTGTAGGTGCATGAATGCATCACACAAACTGTCAGTGATACACTGATGCACACAGTAGAATACTGTGGAATAAATTTAGATCTTCAAGTTATAGAACTCTGCAAAAAAGGTGTGCTAAAAGACATTAGAATGTGAGAGACTGTGTAGATAATTCTAATGGGGTAAAGATCATGTGGAACCAACAGTGTATTTATGTAATATGTAACACACTATGAAGTGGACTGGTGGTTTATTGATACTCAGCGTGCAGAGAAGTTTTTTAAGGTGTCGGTGACAGCTGCTGATGCTCCTGATGCCTCTCTACATGTACTTGTTTTTAGTCACACTATGGGTTCTAAAACACCCCCATGATTTAGATTTCTTTTAGGGTTTAGATTAGTTATTAGCTTTAACATTGGTCGTCTTTGTTTTGAGGGTAGGAAGATGGAGGACCAGAATGCACACATATTTGAGATAGACAAATGTTGAAAAATGTTAATAAAAATCTACTAGCAATGAGAAACAATAAAAAATACAATAGAAAAAAGTCCAGTGACAGAAAATCCAAAGAAAGAAAGATGGTAGAAAGGAAAACAAAGCCCAGATCAACATGCAGCAAGACTAGATGGACTAATAAAAGGGATCGACAGGCTCCTAGACTTACATGGAGTAAGCACACTGAGAAATAAAATCCAGTATTAAAAAGAAATATTCTAGATCACGAAAATAGAGAGTACTCAACCCAAACATTTAACATTGTTCTTCTCCTGCAGGGAGTGATGGCTGGCGGCTGTACGAATACATCACACGACATTTCATCGCCACTATCAGTCAGGACTGCAAGTATCTACAAACCACAATAGACTTCAGGATTGCCACAGAGGGCTTCTCGTGTAGCGGGAAAACTCTCATATCAGCAGGTAAAGCTGGGAATTTGTATTTGGCCATTATGTGGTTCAAACGAATCATTTTTAAAAACTTGGATTTTTTATCCCTGAAACCATCTCAGCTTCGGGTTAAGCTGTTTAGAGCGAAGTCTCAGGTGAGTGCTCTTAGAGAAAATGCTGATTTTTCATGGTTTGCCACAGATGTATCAAGCAAGAATGGGTTGTGATGTCCACAAAGTTGAAGTGATGTTTCTTCCCTTAAGACTAGGCCTGGGCTATATGGCTTAAAAATACAATCTCTGATTTTATCATCCCAAATCTGATTAAGAGATTTATGTTTCACCCCTCCTTTCATTTCACAACTGGGAGTTGACCTGAATTCAAAGTGCAACTAAGCCCAAGCTTTGAAACATGGTTGTAAAACAAGATGGCGGCCCTGCCGTTGTAAACAATGAAAATATAACTAAATGTTTGCTGCTAGTGGTTTTACTCAATTGGTTAAGAACAGGCTTCACTTGTGTCACTAATATAAAAAAACAGTAAATGATTAAAGTGTCCCCTCTTTTGGTTAAAAAAAGTTTGCTCTTTACAATATTCTAACAATATATTTTCATAAACATATATTCAGCAGAGTGCATTAGCAAAATAAAATCCTGATTTTCAAAATTTTTTATCTTAATAAATTGTAAATTTGAATTAATCAATTAAATCGATTTTTCACCCAGCTCTACTTAAGACACTTTGCTGTCACTGCATCACAGTACCCAAGTTGCAATAGAGAAAATGACTGCGTCACCAGAATGAGTCCAGAAGAAAGCAGACAGGAAGTGCATTCTTTTAGACACTGGGAACCCGGTTAATATTTTTCAGCTTTTGTTTGCTTTTTAGAACACTTCCTCTTTATGTTCCGCAGTTTTAAAACAACCTTGTTGCACTACTCCATCCACTGAAGAGAAGCAGAACACAGCAACTGGTGCCAACCGGACCTTGCTGAGCTTGTAATGTGTTCACAGGTTACACAACAGTGATGCCATGGCAGGGCATTCCTCTGGAGGAAGCGCTCCCCGCCTGCGAACGTGGCGACACTTTTACAGTGGAAGAGATCAAGCTGGTGGAGCGGCAGACGAGCCCTCCTGACTACCTGACAGAGGCAGAACTCATCACACTCATGGAGAAACACGGCATCGGTATAAGCTCTGCCTACAGGAGTGTACGCTCTGACACATAATCATGTTTAGACAGAAAGCAGCTTGCTTTCTGTCTACAGTAAAGTGTGGGGCACCCAGTTTATGTTAAACGGCTCTTAAAGCCTTGATAAAGTATAAGCTGAGGTGAGAAGGGTAATGCTCTGGAGTCTCATTTACAAAGCTTGTGTACGCACAAAATGGGGCCTGAAACAGGCGTACGTTACTTTCCACCCAAAAGTTTGGATCTATAACAGAAACTTGACGGGAAAATGTGCGGTCCTCACGGCAACTCTGACCCAGGCGTAGGCTCATTTTGGAGACTGGGGGGGGGGGACTGACTCAGGTGGTGAAATGCATCCAAACTGAATCACGATTCCTCTCAGAGATTCAATTTCACTACATAGCAGACTTTAATTCTAGATGATCAGCTCATAAGAATTAAACACCACAGCGTTATTCATGCTTACGCTGGTGACACATAACTAATTGGGACCTTTGACCTTTTCACATTCCTCTTCCTGATGATCACCAGAGTGAACACCACAAATTAACAGATTATTGTCAAATAATCGGTCAAATACACTCGTGTGTAAATCTGAGCGGTGGATGCATCGGCACTGGTGGAAGACCTTGGAGGAGGGAGAATTGGGAGAAAACACGGTTTCAGGGATCAAACATTTCCAGGCCAATGATGATGACTGGCCAAAATACTGCTCTAGACTCTGAGCATTTCATTTTGCTATAACCTTGTTTTATGAAAGATTTATACAGGATCGGGAGTGATCGGCAATAACACAAAATAAACACTCAAACATTGATTCTGCTAGTATATAATTGTGCCCTTTAATTCCGCCACAGAATACAGCAAAGCAAACTCAAACAGACGTGATGCATAACAGTTTCCAAAATCGCTCTTACCGTTGGCACAGGACTGGAGAGCCGGTCAGTCCGAGCAGAGCAAGGCATCAACGTGGCTGGGCGTCTGTATGCAACCCACAGCAGACTCTGCCAGACTGAGGTAAATCTCTGTTTTTATATTCTATCAAAGGATCGGATGCGAGCGAGGATGGCCAGTCCTCATCTCCCAGTCGATCCGAACAGCCACGGTCTTAGAGCTCAATCGGCATGTGAAACAAAATAAAACGAGGAACTCAGAGGCAATCGGTGTGTGAAATAAAATAAAATGCGGCATGATCAGTATGTGAAACAAAACAACATGAGCGCGAAACAAAATAACAGAGCGCGATCGACCTGAGAATATCAACAGAAACATAACATGTTGCTCCCAGTTTCATGTGAACTCAGGCGCGATCAGCCTGGGAATAAGACATGTTGCCCACAATACAAGTGCACAAGATAAAACAAGTTATATTACTGACCAGTTGTTCCCACAATGTATTGTCAAAGAGCAAAAACAAGTTATATAACTGACCAGTTCTTCCCATAACGCATTGTCACAAGTTAAAACAAGTTATATGACTGATCAGTTTTTCCTATAATACATTGTACATTGGGGGGTGGGGGGGTCTTTATCATCACGGGGGGAAACCTCTCATTCCTCCTGGTCTCCCTCCTCTGAATGTCGATCTGAGCGCACAGCTTCAGAGGAATTTCAACACAGAGCACAGCTTTCATCTGATGTTGAAAACAGCAGTCATGTTTAATTTTTAACAAGTTCTCCTCCTGTGATTTTTTTTTTTCATTTAATAAACGCCTCTCTCTGAAAATTTTCAAGTTTCTTTGGCTTTTCTCTGTGGTTGCCACATCACCATGATGAAAAAAAAAATCAGCTGAGCCATTTGTAACACACATTAACATTGATGAGGTGCTTTGCATTGACCAGTTATGGCTGAATCTGGGCGCGTAGAGGGCAGAACACGAGGCGGAACCTGGTACCAAACGTTCAGATCTGTTGAGTAGGACAATATGTTGTTATCCTAATAGATACCTAAGGCACCGACGAGACACTGTGGCCATCAAGTGGGTGATTGCATCCCTTGGGTTTTCAAGTGGGCGCCCTCCATCTTGGGTTTTTCGCTGATAGGCCCACGACACCTCCAGAGGGTTCAGCAGTGAATCCCATCGTCACAGGTTCACTCCCATCAACCATCACACACTTGAGCCCCAGGCCAGGTCCTTCCTCTTGGTCCACAGCCACTGGCTCCCCTTTTCAGCGGCCTTGGAGAGGTCCTTGATTACCTGCCTGTGGGCCTTCCCTCGCACCCCCATCTCCCTGAGTAGCCTAGATGTTGAGCTGGCTACGAATCCCCTGCAGCTTACTTCCACCGGGCGTACCTTCACGTTCCATCCTTACTGTTGGGCTTCTGCTGCAAGATTGGTGTATCTCAGCTTCTTCCGCTCAAAGGCTTGCTCTATGGCACCCTCCCAAGGTACTGTGAGCTCAATGATGTACACCAGCTTGAGTGACGAAGACCACAGAACGAGGTCTGAACACAGGTTGGTGGATGCAATTTCCGGTGGAAAGCACAGCTTTCTGTCCAGGTCTGCCAGCATTTTCCAGTCCTGTGCTCTGCCCAGCTGCCCAATGTCAGCCCTACTGGTGATGGTGAAGCTGGCTTGACCCTCTTGAACAAAAAGTGTTGGCTGCTGGTGGGATGGAGGCGGGGGGAGCGCATTTGCATTCATCCGCTGGCATTCCAGCACTGCTGCAAGACTTCTGAGCACCTGGTTGTGTTGCCAGGTGTAGCGACCTTGGTTAAGGCTGGTCTTGCACCCCACTAAGATGTGCTTTAGTGTTGCTGGGCTTGGGCACAAGGAGCATGTGGGGTCGTCGCCATACCATTGGCTTAGGTTTGCAGGTGACGGTAAAGCTTGCTCTGAATGCCTCCATCTCCCATAGATCTTTCCAGGAGAGCTTTCTTTTCTCAACTCCTTCCCATGCTATCTACTGCCCTTGCTTTGCCTGTGCCACGGCTTGTCTGCACCTTGCTGCTTCCTCTGGACCACCAGTTTGCGCTTCTGAGCTGGATTGGCCTTGCTCCAAGTTGGGCTGCAAGTGCCAAGGCCAAGACCACTCCTCCCCTCCTGAACATGTCCCACGATGTCCCGGTGTCGGAGTGCTGCCTTTGCCTGCTCTGTAGCAGCTAGCGGGGTCCACTTCCTCCCAGTGGCCAAGATGGGTGCTACTTGGGACACAAGTGGGTCCCTGGAGTCTTGGAGCGTCATTTCCAGTCTAACCTTGGCACACTTGTACTCCTCTGCCAGGCTAGTGATGGGAAGTTCCAGCATTTCTCTGCCATAAAGCCCAATGCTACTGAGGCACCTGGGAAGGCCAAGCCACTTCCTGAAATAGGCGTTGACCAGCCTCTCCAGTTTTTCCACCTTTGAGAGTGGAACCTCGTAGAGGGTTAGTGGCCAGAGGAGTCGTGGCAGGAGTCCATACTGCATACACCAGAGCTTGAGCTTGCCAGGAAGCAAGGTTCTGTCGATGTTCTCTAGGGCACTGGCTATGTCCTTCCTGAGCTGCTCTACTTGCTCTTTGTCTTTGAGGGAGGCATCATACCATCGCCCCAGGCTCTTCACAGGCTTCTTGGTGACCGTTGGAATGGGTTCATCACCAATGTGAAAGTAGTGGTCTGACAGCCTCCCCTTGACGATGGAGATGCTTCTGCACTTGCTTGGCTTGATCTTCATGCGAGCCCGCTCGATGTTCTCTTGGAGTTTTCCCAGTAGCCGTACTGTGCAAGCCTTGGTCACAATAAGTGTGGTGAGGTCATCCATGTAAGCCCTGACTGGGGGCAGCCTCAGCCCAGGTCTTATTCGCTGTCCGCCTACCACCCATTGAGATGCCTGTATTATGACCTCCATGGCCAGGGTGAATGCCAGGGGGGAGATGGTGCAACCGGCCATGATTCCCACTTCCAGATGTTGCCATGTTGTGGTGTACAGATTCAGCTGTGATCTGTAAAGCAAAATTGCGTGCTTCTTTGCGTGCGCATGGTTTTATAAATCTGAATATTTTTTGGCCTACAGCATTTTCTTATTCCTGGCGTATGTACACTTTTAGTATGGATTCCATGCAATATTTTATAAATGAGACCCCTTGAAAGGCAGAAACATGATGGTTGGATTTCAAAGAAATCAGCCATAACCAAATAATACCCAATAATTTTAGTCTAAACAGGCTTTTTGATTCCTGAATATCATCAGTTTCTCTTCTAACGTTTATATTTTTCTTTTTCCTGATTGATCTGTAAATGAAATTGACAAGTGGACAAACATCTCTGAAGAGAAGCAGATCTTGTTCAGCCTTTTTTTAAAGCGACTAAAAGCCTGTCTGTGGACTAAAGTTCTCATTTCTTAAGCGGTTAAGTTTTATTATGGTGCTTTATCTCAAGCAGGAACGGAGTATTTCCAGGCAATATCCTAGATGTAGTTCTTTTAGAATTTACACAACTACTTTTCAGACTATTTGATCTTTGTGTTAGACTAAATTGTAAATCAGCATGAGGACATGTATCTTTGAAAGTCTGATGGTAATATATGTTTGATAATAGTCGTCGGTCTTTCAGGTACTGATGCCAGCATCCCTGTTCACATCAATAACATTTGTCAGAGAAACTATGTGACCGTAGAGAATGGGCGCAGACTGAAACCCACCAACCTGGGCATCGTCTTGGTACATGGCTACTATAAAATAGGTACTTTTTCTTCCATTCCCTTTACTCTCTTGTCTGGTTAGAGTTGGCTTCAAGGTGTTAGAGCTACATCTTTAGAATCTTGCTTAATGGAAACTATAGCGACAAATATCCTTTTTTTTCAGGTATAAAAACTGTATTCTATAGCTTTGAATTGGCTTTGGGTGAACTAAAGCTTGGTTTTAGGTCAAAGTTACATCTGGTTATATTTACACGTAAATCAACAAGGAAGCAAAAAGTGTGATATTAATAAAAGCAAAATTCTTTGTATTGCACCTAGGATGTGTTACTCTTGAACTGTGGTCAGGGGCAGCACAAAATCAGTCCTGGGTTCCCAAATGGCCCTCGGGCCACACTTTGGATACCCCTGCTTAAACATTTGTAATGTCAGTGTTTGTCTCTCTGGGTGTGCAGATGCAGAGCTGGTGCTCCCTACCATCCGCAGCGCTGTGGAGAAGCAGCTCAACCTTATTTCTCAAGGGAAAGCAAACTTCCAGCAAGTGCTGCAGCACACACTGGACATCTTCAAGAGGAAGTTTCACTACTTTGTTGATTCCATCACCAGTAGGTTAACCTGAATTTCCCCACTGTGGGCAATTAAGGATATTTCTATTCTGTTCTATTCTACTGCACCAGCCGGAACAGTCTCTGTATACAATAACAGATGTACAGCGGAGACTAGATGGTTGCGTGCACTGGATAAAAGTAAACACAGGTACCAAGGTTCCTGTGTTTAGGTACCAAGACCTTAAGCTCAGACAGAATTACCAAATTATATCTGTTTAATAAATATCAAAATAAGAGAGAGACATTTTGCTTTCTTCAAATTCAGAAGTTTGCATTGTAGCGCCCGTACCCAGTTGCTAAAAAGGTAAAGAGATAATTGAGATTAGAATGTAGCACATTGGTACTATCTAATACTGGGAAAGTTATTTTAAAGACTGCCAAACTAACCATTTACAGGAGATGCAACTTACTATTAATATTTTTACTTTATTTTTCCTCAATCATTTGACTTTAATTTGATGACGGTGTCTCCACTTTGTAGGAACTTATGAATTAATTTAGATAAAGGTATGTTTATGTCAAATACTCCCCCTGGGAATATGAAAACACTTAAAGTACTTTTAAACAAGACACTGATTAAGAATAAAAATTTAAAAAGCACGTTAGGTAAAGAAAAAAATATTATTTGCCCAAGTGACTGGGGAGAGGGACGTCTGGGCCTCCCTACTGAAACTGCTTCCCCCGCGACCCGACCCTGGATAAGCGGAAGAAGACGGATGGACGGACGGTTTATTTGCATCACATAACAAAATAAACAATAGCTTTTCACAATACTTTTTCTTCAGTTGTAGTGATTTAAAACCACAATTTCAATCCATATAAACCTGCTGTATTTCAGTTAAGGCTTTCCAAACACAATGTTCAACCCCCAGTTACCCTTTTGCATGCCTGAATCAATGCCTGGGTGCGTTGGAGCCAAAAACAAACAGCTTATTCGCACACTGAGCCAAATAAACAAAATAAAAGCACGTGCATTGATTTAGTTTTGTACTCACAAATCCTTTTGAGTTTGGATCGGAAAAAGTAGGTGTGAGTGATTACTTTAAAATGGCACTTAGCAAGTTAAGTAGGCTGGTGATGCCACACGAGCACCAAGATCTTTCACAACAGCAACATCACAAATGGGAATCCGAAAGGCTGAATGAAAGTTCTGTTGGTCCAGCAGGCCGAAAGAGTAGCTCCTGGTCCACTGTACACATTCCTTAGTAAAACTCACTTTTGTCTCTTATGGAGCCATTAAGAGTTTAACGAGCCTCCTTTAGCATTTACATTTAAATCTACAACAACATTAGTTGCTTCATCATTGAAATAACTGTTACATTGTGTAACATGCTATGCTAAAAGCTAGCTACACTTAGCATGGTTTTCTTCACGCTGCATTGTTCTAAAACTGTATAAAACATACAGACAAAGACATTTACCTGTCATATGCTTTGTAAAGTCTATTACAGTCAGTAACTCTGCATTAACCGTTGTGATGGATAACTTTACTCTGTTTTTGTCCATCATCTGCTCCGCTGTGCGCTATGGCTTTTCTGGCTCGCTCTCCCCTACGTTCTCGCGGAACGTGCCATTAATCCCGTCCACTCCCCTCTCAAAATACTTCATCCGATATGATCCAAAATTTAACAAGATTGAAACATAGCACAAATAAAAGAGCAGGGTGTGAACCTGTCACGCTGAACCCATGTAAACCTCAAACAAACTTGTGTGACATTCAAGGAACAGTAACACGACAGCAGCCTGTTTTAATCTGCTTAAACTAAATTTTCTTGGACAGATATTAGACTTGATATATTTTTAGCTGGCAAATTAAAATATTGTGTTTTAATTTGTTTTAGCTGACAAATTAAAACACAAGCTTTTCCTCCGAGTGTACATTTCACTTTTTGTTTCATCAGACCACTGTGCAATTCTCCAAAAAGGAAAATCCCTGTTCTTGATTGCATGTGTAAACTGAGATCTAGCTTTTTATGTTGCTTTTGGAAAAATTGCTAATTTATTCTATAAGAGGTATTTTGGTCTCTGATGATAGAGGACATTTCAATTCAATTCAGTTTTTTTTTTATATGGGACCAATTCACAACACGTGTCATCCCAAGGCACTTTACAAAGTCAAATGCAATCAAATCATCAGAGAGATTGGTCAAAAAGTTTCCTATCTAAGGAAACCCAGTAGAATGCATCAAGTCTTGACAAGCAGCATTCACTCCTCATGAAAGAGCTTGGGGCCACAGTCGACAGTCGTCTGCATTGTTCAGGGTCCTTGCCAGTGCATTTCAGCGTAATGGACTGTTGTCAAAGTTATGCTGCATTTAGACCGGTATGCTCATTTCGTGGAGTTTTCATGAAGTCGTGGAGAGGAAAATTCCCCTTTAACAGAAAGAACCAGAACCAGGCTCAGTGTGAACGGCTCTCTGCCTCGACCAACTGAGGTTTAGAGTTTCACTGAGGGTGAAACTCTAAACATTTAGTTTTTGCTCTGGATTGATTCGCACATTTTGCACCAAAACATTTTAGTTTTTGTGACATATTAACCCATCTCCTTCATCACCAGTGTGATGGCTGCACATTCCCACTTTCAGGAATCTTGGAACAAGATTAAACCAAACATATCAAGGTCCACACTTCTAATCCTGATATCTTGGCTCATTTTCGTTTTACATGATTTCACACAAGCAAGTTGTGTGTTCTAGACACTGCATTGAATTGTTGTGCCTCCAATGGACTCAAATCCTTTGAGCAGGATCTTAGAAAAAAATTACCATCATCTTTTACAAATAGTTTGAAGGAAAAGTAATGTGAAGATATTTAAACTTCTTGCTTTAAGTCAAAAAAAATTCTCAAACATTTGTTTCTTTCGTTTCTCTCATTATTCTGAAATAATTGAGGTAATTCTACCTGAACTAAAACATGACAAGATTAGTCTGGTTTCATGTTAGACAGTGAGAACAACAGGTTATGTGTATTTTCATTCAGTTCATGTGAATATCTGGTTTCACATGTACTGACTGAAAACTACTTATTTAGAGTAGTTATGCAAGTATGTAGGTTGTAATAAGAAAAGACATGGCATGTTGTTCTGTTTTGGTCTGGTCCATACTATCTTTATTGCTGCATACTATAGGCATGGATGAGCTGATGGAGGTCTCCTTCTCCCCTATTGCTGCAACTGGAAAGCCCCTCTCTCGCTGTGGCAAATGCCACCGTTTCATGAAGTACATCCAGGTGAGTGGATTGTCTCACTATGAAATATGATTATTTTCTTATTTCTGGAGATTTTAATATTCACGTCTGTTGTGAATCAAGACCACTGGTCACTGACTTCTTAAACCTCATCGAGTCTTTTAATGTTGTTCAATGTGTTAAAAGCCCGACTCACGAAAAAGGGCACATTTTAGACTTAGTTTTATCATATGATTTATCTCTGTGTGTTAATGAAATTTGTGAATCGGCCTGTATCTCTGACCATTTGCCTGTGCTTTTTACTGTTTCAATCCCTTGTTCGCGGGCTAAAACCTGTGCTCCTATGCGCCGGTTGCGCATAATTAATACTCAAACTGCATCACAGTTTTCAACTATGTTTAATGATGCTGTTCGTGGTGATCTTCTTGACACGTTAGGTGATTGTCATGCTTTTAACTCTGAAGATTTTTTAAGCAATTTTAATTCAGTATGTGCGGATATTCTTGATTCTGTTGCACCTTATAGAGTAAAGCGAACTAAAGCACTTTCTGAACCGTGGCTTAATGACTCCACACGCGCTCTCAGGCGCTTATGCCGGCGCGCTGAGAGAAAGTGGAAAAAAGACAAGCTTCATGTCTCTAAAGAAGTCCTTCATGAAAACCTGTCCATCTATCAGAATGCTGTTAGAGTTGCAAAAATGGAATATTTTTCCAGTCTTGTCTCTTGTAATAGTAAGAAGCCCCAAGTCCTTTTTAATATTTTTAACTCTCTTGTAAATCCTTGTGATAACTTCCCAGTTGTACCTTCGCTTACCCTTTGTGAGAGTTTTTTAAAAATTTTTATTGATAAAGTATTTGCTCTTAGGCCACCTGCCTTCTCTTCCATAGGCCCTAGCCTTGACCTCACCGTTCCTCCTCTAAATGCTGTTTTTGATCAGTTTGAACCTGTGTGTCTCTCCTCACTGGCCAGAATAGTTCAGCATCTCCGACCTACAAACTGTCCCTCAGACAGCATCCCCTCTCGTCTTTTTAAAGAGGTATTTACTACGGTGGGCTCTGTCATACTTTTATTTGTTAATTCCTCTCTTAGTACCGGATGTGTCCCAACTGCTCTTAAACATGCTGTTGTACAACCTCTGATCAAAAAGAAAAATCTAGATCCATCTGTGTTGTCCAACTTTAGGCCTATCTCTAAATTGCCATTTTTATCTAAAATTTTAGAGAAAGTGGTTTTTATCCAGATTCAATCATTCTTAGTGGCCAATGATATAAATGAGAAGTTTCAATCTGGCTTCAAACCTTTTCATAGCACTGAGACAGCACCGATGAGAGTTTTTAATGACCTATTGGTGACTGTTGACTCAGGAAATCCTGCTATGCTATTGCTCCTTGATCTTACAGCTGCCTTTGACACTGTGGACCATGGGATCCTCTTAACGCGACTTGAGCAGTGGGTGGGCATTACAGGATCTGCTCTCTCATGGTTCCAGTCTTATTTGACTCATCGGAGCTTTTCAGTGCAGCTAGGTGAATTCACCTCATCTTCAGCTCCTTTGAGTTCTGGGGTTCCCCAAGGCTCCATTCTTGGACCTATTCTTTTTCTTCTATATATGTTACCATTAGGATCAATTTTCAGGAAATCTTTTCATTGTTATGCTGATGATGTTCAGATCTACTTTCCTTTAGTATCAAAATCCAACAACCCTGTACAGTCAGTTTCTGACTGCTTAAACGATGTAAAATCTTGGATGACCTCAAACTTCCTCAATCTAAATGAAAATAAGACCGAAATTATTACGTTTGGTTGTAGTCCAGCAGTTTTTCCTCCTGGCTCCTTGGGCCCTCTTACACCTAACATTCGATCATCAGTAAAAAATCTTGGTGTAATATTTGATGATAGGTTGAAATTCGATCGCCAAGTTAGTTCGGTCGTAAAAAACAGTTTTTACCAGTTAAGAATTTTATCAAAAGTGAAAGGGTACCTGTCACGCAGAGATCTGGAGACTGTAATCCATGCTTTTATTAATACAAGATTAGATTACTGTAATTCATTATATGCTGGCTTGGACCACTCACTTTTACACCGTCTGCAGTTGGTACAAAATGCAGCTGCCCGTCTCCTTACTGGCACACGTAAACGTGACCACATATCACCCGTTCTAGCCTCGCTGCATTGGCTTCCGGTTGTTTTTAGAATAGATTTTAAAATTTTATTGTTTGTTTTTAAAGCTCTTAATGGTCTAGCCCCCCAGTATTTGACTGAGCTTCTCAGAATCCATGTCCCGGCCAGAACACTGAGATCCTCTAATCAGTTGCTACTGGCCATGCCTAAAACCAGACTTAAAACCAAAGGTGACCGTGCCTTTATGGCAGCGGCACCGAGACTCTGGAATAACTTGCCTTGGCATATTCGATCGGCAGGCTCCTTGGAGGTTTTTAAATCCTCTCTAAAAACAAATTTCTTTTCCCTGGCTTTTAATCAAGTCTATGTGGACATTTGGCAAATTATAATTTATTTTAATATTTTATTTAAATTGAAACATTTATCCTATTATATTTTTATCTGCATTCAATTTTTCTTTTTGCATTGTGTTTATGTATTTTAGCATTCAGTTTTTATCTTTTATCTGTACAGCACTTTGGTCAACCCCGGTTGTTTTAAATGTGCTTTATAAATAAAGTTTGAGTTGAGTTGAGTTGAGTCTCAAAGCCGCTGGCAAGGCCACATAAATGTTCCAGATCATCAATCACATATAAATATCCGACAATTGTAATCTGAGTAAATACATGCAGCAGTTTTCAAATTATTACTTTTTCTCATAGGGCCAAGATGGTTTGGAGAGAAGTTTCATCTTCATTGATCCAATCAACATTTGAAAACTTCTAGTATTCACTCTTGTTATATTTGATATTGTTTGATTTGTGACATTTAGGTGTGACCAAAAAAAACAGAAATATATTTCCCTTCCACTTAAGCACTTAGGTGGGACAAAAAAGTAAAAACAGATGGACTCTTTAAAGGGGGCAAATACTTTATCACAGCTCGGTAAACAGGTGACTATCTTTTAAATTATAGTTGTTTATGCTCACATGCTTTAAGTTTATAAAAGCAGAACTTAAAATCACACAACACACACAAAGCTTTTAAATTTTTGTTTGGTCCACAATATGTCTGATAGATGTCTGACCTTCCAGGTTCTTTGGCTCCTTATTTTAATTCCCATTTCACTTAAGCACTTGTGCATTAATGGATGGATAATGAAGCACATTGTCAGTGAATCTGAATCTTTTAATGGTGGGTTACGTTTAGTCGGAAAGAGCAGAGCTGGAGGCAGTG
This sequence comes from Fundulus heteroclitus, assembly GCF_011125445.2. Lineage (NCBI taxonomy): Eukaryota > Metazoa > Chordata > Actinopteri > Cyprinodontiformes > Fundulidae > Fundulus > Fundulus heteroclitus. The sequence goes on from NW_023396813.1 coordinate 3,471,465, forward strand.
AATAACTTGTTCACGTTGCATCATGCTCTGTGACGCTGGTTTCATATTGATATGGTTTCACGTTTCTGGCAGCATTAGTAATGTTTGTTACAGTTGGTTTCACATGTATACAAGGTAATTAGAATTAACATTAACATGCTTGGAAAATTCTTGAGAACAAGTTATACTTTTGACCAAACGTTTCAGCTGAACGGTAGAAAGGTGTTAGGGTCTCTGATTTTCTTGCCTCTGTCCTTTACACCCTTTTTCTTTTGGAGCTTGTTACTTTTTCTACAGCTGTCAAAGAAAGTCGAGATTCAGTCTTCCTCCTCCTTTATCTCCATTTCGACACATCTATAAATCTCTTTTGCCGCTTTCTTATCAGGAATATAAGTTGCAAAAGATATACGCTGAGCTTTGGAAAGCTCAACCAGTTGTCGACGTGTTTCAAGATGACCCCAACAGCTTTGGTTGCTCATCATTAGTTGTTAAGATATGTTCAAACTCAGCTGACTTTTTTTAACATCACATTACCATTGCTCAGATGTACTCTATTTACCAAGGTTTCCTTTGAAGAAGCTAAAAGTAGTAATGACACTTTGTGGCTCAAATTGGTACAACAGCTTGCCAATCCCAACAATCTAATATGCCGTTTTTAAACAGTGTGTTGCTGTTGTTAATGTTACCTTCCACAGGATAGGTATATCATGTTGTATCTGTACTATTACTGGTCCGCTTCTCTTACTGGCTTCCATGTTTGCAGGCTGCTGCTCTTTTATCAAGATAAAATACCAAATGCTGCGCTCTGTGTTGGGAACCCTGGGAACTCTCATGTGATAGGCTCAGGAACCAGGAAGTAAACACGGACTACACGCTGAACCGAAGTAGTTCTGGACTGCACCTCTACGTTTGAAAGGAGAAAAACGTGACTGATACATTGTTGATGGAGAGGACTGATTGTTTATAAAGAATATTAATTCCATCCCCGTTGAGAAATGAGAATGATTTAGGTTGATTTTACAGTAAATTTCTTACTTATAGCTCCTTTAACTTTGTGTTTTCTTCTTGGGAACTCACTGCAGAACAGTATGGCGTTTGATGTAAATTGCCATGTACTGCACAGCTGGTAACAGTGAACTGCTTCATGAAATGGCATTAGCATGACCTGGTAGGAAATTTTAGAAATGGGTTAGGTGCTAGAAATAGGTCTTGCCCTTTCTTCCTCTCCAACTAATTTCTTGCTTGAGCCTTCAAACCATAATTTAGAATTAATGTTGACATCTTTAAACTTTTTCTGAAGTTATGTTGGTTGTTCAAGGAGGAGCACCAGCTGATTCATATTGGAAACCTTTGCATTCACCAAGTAGAATTATTGTGGTCGCTGGTATCTAAAGATGTCAGAATGCAGTATTTGTTTTATCCTGTTTTTTTCTAATTAATTTCACATGTGCAGTTCTATTGACAGAGACTCCAGAAAGTGTTATTTCTGTACCTAAAGTTCACAACTAATTTATTTATTTCAATAGCTAGACCTACTGTAAACCTGTGATGCTCTGGTCCCCCCTTGTGGCCATTATGCAGTTCACCTCCAGTAAGATTGAATGTAAAATATTTCCTATTTGCTTTCAGAAATTTTTGAATTTAGAGAGAGAGTTTAGAAAAAGTAGAATTGAGACTATAATCCATTTGTGTTTCCAGAATCTTACTGGTTTGGTGTAATTTTCACATATATGGAACATAAAAGATGTATAAAAGCCAGCAGCAGCCAAACTAGGTAATGATGGAGTTTTAAAAATGGAATCAACTGCTGGCACCACTGATATTTTTCCAGAGTTGAAATAGATACTAAAAACTATTCTTTTGTGAATTGGCACCATATAAACTGAATTGAATTGAATTGGAGTCTGAGCTGGAGCTTTTTAATGCTCTGCATACGGATGTGACAGCCCAAAGTTAGAAACCAGATTATGTTAAACATCAGTGCCAGGCAGCATGGCAAAACTTTCTTGAAAATTATGAGATATTTTATAGATTTGATTCATAATTTTGTAATAGAAAATGTGCTAAACCCCAGTGTTGTGCAATTATACACTGTTTAAAGTTATTTAATGTTTCATAAATAACTCTCTGTCTGTTAAGTATTGTCTGGTGATGATCAGCTCTTAAGCTGATATCAAGACAATGGTTGAAAGGGATGAATTCGAGCACTAGCAATCTTTTAACAGCAAAACCTGCACACACATAGAATAAAGGAGTGACACTTCTTTTCAAGTTCAAGAATTTAATAACAGAAATAAAATGAACATCCAGAGAACATCACTATGTAATGCTGTTTACCTGAATTAACACAATATTTCGATTAATAAATCCTCTCTACTAGGCTAGTGAAACTTAACTAAACTACTAAGCAAAATGAAGATAAAAAGAAGCTAAGCTAAGGAACTATTTACATGCAAAACAAACAAAACACAAACAAAAGTGGTTTGTAATAATGGTGGTTTTGTAATAATAATCAGAATACTTCAGTGAATCCTGGTTCACTGCAGATCTGATTAACAAAAACATGGAATGGAGTCAAAAAAACATCTGCCATGTATTTCAATCCATTCACAATGTAAAGCCCAAGTTCAACAAACATTATTTGTTGAAATAATATTCTGAGGACCGTTTTGTCCTGTAAAATCATTTAAATCAGAATCGCTTGCCTTTGTTTATGCGATTTTACCTCTGGCCGCTAGGGGTCGCTACAGCGATCGTCGCTAACCTGGTTAAAATCTTTAGTTATCAAAATTATCTTGAAAACCGGCATTAATATACCATATTGATGCGGGAATAAGGCTCATAACACCATCGGAGGATGGCGGGGCAGAATGGTTACGCTTTATGCTTTAAAACAAACTTCTTTTCAAATGTCCGAAACCGGATGTTAGCAAGGCTAATAGCATGTTTGGCTAGCGCGACCTACCGGTTAGCCCTTTGTTCTAAACACCACGGTTTACAAACATTTCCCAATAAACCTTTTTAACTTCACCCTCAGACCGCTGCCCAAACCTCTGTCCTTTGTTTCGTGTCAGTCTTGTCCAGTTTTGGCCATTCACGGGAGGAGTGTTGAAGGAGGGAAGTTGTTGACTAGCGCTAGCGGGCTAGCGCTTGGCTCTTGGCAGGCTAGCGTTAGCCTTGCAGCAGCATGTGGCTAACGGCGTGGTCGGGTCGGAGGCCTGGGCCTCCAGGCAGACTCTGACCCCGGTTGCAGTCACAAAATAAGCTGATCTCTCCTCGGCATGGGGACGTTGCTTCTGTGCCGGCTTTTCAGCTCTGCGTTGCCTGGAACCAGCTCCGTCTGTGGTGCGCTGAGAAAGCAGAACAAAGCTGGCATAGACGGATTCCTTCACTTCGGCATCTGTTTTAAGCAGAAGTGAGAGAATTATCTTTGAATCGGCTAGCAGGCTCTCCCTATGCCAGGGAGGAACTGAGTTTCAGAAAGGCTCATTCTGACTTAGCTCGAGGCCTCTTCCAGGCCCCATCGATGGTTCCCGGAGGCCTTCAGTCACATGGCTTCCCCCTCTCCTTGAGTGCTGGTCCTCAGAGGGTTTTGGAGGTGTGTGTCTCAGCAGCTTGGAGTTAGGAGAAGAGACGAAGAGAAGAGAGGTTCTTTGTCTGTGGGAGAAAAGTTTTATCTCAGCAGGAGTGGTCACAGCTGACCTCCTGCTGGGAAAAAGGGCCGTCCAAGCCTTGGGGGTCTCCTGTTACGGGCAGAGTGGAATTCCTTTGTGACCCTCTTCCACTGTTCAGAATCCAATCCGAGATCAATTATTTTGATGATCCTGGCTGTAATATCACAACACCAGGATGTAAAAATGCAGCACTGACTTTCTGTACTGAAAGTTTGTTTTTAAAATAAATGTTTATATTTGATTTATCTAAAGTTTATTGTGCTAGTCAACAAATAGAGCTTTGGTGTGGTACTCTAACTAATGCACTGCTCAAAAAAAATTAAAGGAACACTCAGGCCAGCTGACAGCTTTGCTAGGGCCCGGGAAAACACAGTCTTTTTGGGCCCCCCCTCTACATCTGCCGCCACCACGCACGCACGCACGCACACACACACACACACACACACACACACACACCAAAAAAAGTAAACTTAACTGTATACTTCATGTCCTGGGAATCTCTGTATTTTATACTGCATATTTTCAACCCATCTATTACATTTAGTGCACTAGTTGATCTTTTCTTCATCAGAGAACAGCAGCACTGCAGCCGAAATATGGCTTTTTATGACCTGCTGTATATTAGCCAGTCCCTAAGCTTGATGTATCATGAAACTGTTGACCTTTCAGGTTTTGTGATTTTTATTTTATTATTACAATTAAATAATAATAATAATGTTATGTTCATAGTGTTTTTTCCCTAATCCACCTGTTATATCTTTCAACCTTATGTAATTTTGTCTGTGTTGTGTGCACCTGCCTGTTGCTTTAATCCTATTTATTTCCCCGTCGTGGGATAAATAAAGGATTAGCTAATGCTATCTTATCTTAAATAACACTTTTTAATAGGATATATGTACTGGGTTATATCAAGGTCTTAATTACATTTTCTGTGTGGGCTCCAGTAACATATGATATATAATATCTACTTTGAAAGTTAACATGAACTGCTGCTGAAGATGATCACTCTGATCTACCTGGATGTTCTGGAGGACTGAAACGCCTCAGTCAGTGACGTCACTCTGTGGGTCTGTCGGGGCAATCAGAGAAATTTCGACTCCTCTCTCTTCATTTCTGTGGCTCGATGTTTTCTTGCTCATGGTTTTTCACGTGCTTATATAAAATTGTTGTGTTTCCACTGAATTTAACCGGCTTTTTACAAAACATACAGCTGGATTTAATTTACGGTATTAAAATAAAGCCAAACGGTGCTTCAAGTTTTTCCGCTGCTGTGGTGTCGCTCTCTGTCCGAGTCTCTGATCAGCAGCGCGCAGGCAGCGTGGTTGTTTGTGTGTTGAGTGGAGAGAGAGTTTAGTGGGCGGGTCAGGCTGAACCTGCGTGCTGATTGGCTGGCGCCGCTGAGCCATGTACGAGAGGGGAGGGGGAGCAGCAGAGAGCCGCTGTGACGACTGGGAGACTGGTGAAGCTGCTCCAGTCGCCCCCGCGCACGCTGGTTGACACTCTGACCATTTTGTCAGTTTTGGGCCCCCCCCCCCCCCCCCCCCCTCTGTCCTGGGCCCAGGACAACTGACCCGTTTGTCCCCCCCTGTCGGCAGGCGTGGGAACACTTAACACAGTAGATCTAAATCGGGGACTAAAACCCTGCTATGTGTCCTTTCTGGTCTGGAATGGGTAGTATGTTAGGAACAAAAGGATTCCACATCATTTATTGGAAATGGAAGTTATCAACCCACAGAGGGTTTTATCTAAATTCACAGAGAAAGGGGAACTGAGAAACTGATCCAGCAGGCTGGTCCAATTTGCTGAAAATTGCAGCAACCAAAATTGTCCTCATTAGTCTGCATGGCCCCCACGTGCTTGTATGCATGGCTGACAACATCAGGATACGCTCCTCATGAGATGACGGATGGTGTCCTGGTATATATCCTCCCAGATCCTGACCAGGGCATCACTGAACTTCTGGACAGTCTGAGGTGCAACCTGGTGCTAGTGAGTACAAGGACTACTAGAGAATATCAGGCCCTCAGGCCACACTCATGAAGTCCATTTCTAACGGTCAGACACATTCACGCCAGAGACCCACTGGAGGCCACTTTGTAGGGCTCTGGTAGAACTCATCCTGTTCCTCCTTGCACAAAGGAGCAGATACCGGTCCTGCTGATGGGTTAATGACCTCAGACGGTCTTGTTCAGCTCAGCTAGACTAAATGTCTGTTTCCTGGAATCTCCTCTGTGCTCTGGAGACTGTGCTGGGAGACACAGAATATCTTTTGGCAATGATACTTATTGATGTACCATCTTGGTGGAGCTGGACCACCTGTGCAGCCTCTGTAGGGTCAAGGTATCGTCCCACGCTACCAGTAGGGACCCTGGTCTGATACTAAACTACTGAAAAGCAGTAAAACCAAAACGATGCAAAAATGTCCATGACCTCCAGCTGCTGAACATTCCTGTTTTTGGGGTTGTCTCATTGTTGCCCCTTTAGTTCACCTCTTGTTAATTTCATTACCACCAAAACAGCTGAGATGGATTAAAAACCTTTTCTACTACTCAGTTCAACAGATCAATGTTCCAGAAGTTTAACTAAGTACTCTGATTGAAATGGGTTCCTTTAATTTTTTTGGAGCGGTGTGTATGAGAATTGAGCATTATTAACATACCATAGGCTGTATGGATGGGACAAACCATAAGTGATCCTGTGACTTAAGCTAAAGAGCAGAATCACTGTGAGCTGTTTCTGTGCCTGCAGGCCAAGCCGAGCCGGCTCCACTGCTCCCACTGTGACGAGACATACAGTCTCCCCCAGAATGGAGCCATTAAGCTGTACAAGGAGCTCCGCTGTCCATTGGATGACTTTGAGCTTGTGCTGTGGACATCTGGGGCCCGAGGCAAGAGCTACCCGCTGTGTCCCTACTGTTTCAGCCATCCTCCTTTCAGGGACATGAAGAAAGGTACTCTCATTGGCTCCCATTCTTTGGGTTTCTTTTGTTCAATTCCAGAACTCCAACTTCTGCATTGCAATAAGATGAGGTACATCAGAATCTCTATTTTCATGCTGATCTTTTAAAATCGATCAATTGACGGCTGGGTTCCCCTTTATCTGTGATGATTGTCTGCAAGTTGGCACCAGAATCAGGATCCGAATCAGGATCCAGAATCAGGGAATAAAGACAGAACCAGAACTTTCCACACAAACTTACAACAAAAACTTATTTATATTCTGACATTGTAGGTATTTTAGAGGACTTAACGATATTGATATTCTGATAATGTGATACCATCCAGCCTCCACTCAGAGGATTAACTGGTCTTTAAGGCCACTGTAGCTTAGTGAGGAAAGTAGATGTCTTGCAATCCAAAGGTTGTGGGTTTAATTCCAGCTACCTCCTGCCAAATACTGATGTGTGTGAATGATTCTGTTAGTGAGTGGGATTGGTTAAATATGGCTCTAGTTTAAAGTGAGTGACCACTCAAAGCTCTGTATAAATAAGTGCAAAGGCGCTGTATAAATTCAGTTCATTTACCAAATATCTTAAGTGGTCTCAGCTGATTTGTGACAAAGGTACTTTGGCCCAGATGACAAAACTGAGTTTAGGTGGTGAAAGGTCAAATGAACACATACATACTTTTGCTTTTCTGATCATTGCTGAATTTGTTCTACGGTAGGTAGGATGAAGCAATAATGAGGTAGAATATGTGGACACAGATCGCTGTAAATGTTTATGCAGGACTGTAACAAACTGATTTAATTGACGTTCATGTCTGTTTCTACCAGGTATGGGATGTAATGAATGCACCCATCCATCCTGTCAGCATTCGCTCAACTCTCAGGGCATTGGTCAGTGTGTGGAGTGTGACTGCGGCGTTTTGGTCCTCGATGCCACATCTGGCCCAAAATGGCGAATGGCTTGCAACAAATGCAATGTCGTGGTGCACTTCTTTGAACATGCACACAAAGTACAGGTAAGAAAACCTTGTTTGGTGGCAGAACATTCCCTTTCATAATATTGAAATAATGTTAACTGCTAAATGTTCTGCTGTTGTTAAAAACATTTATTAGCAACCATGTTAGAGACTTATATACCGATGGAAATTACTTTCAGTTTAGGCTGCAGCAGCATTATCCCTCACATATTTAGAAAATCCCAGTTGGGAAAGAAATCCCAGTGTAGGAAATATCTAGACATAACAAACTCTGGTGGCCCAATGATTAATATTATTGCTGCCTGTCATTACTCTGGACAGGCCCCTTTTGCCAACAGGAGAACACCCCTGGAAACAGTTTATAAGGCTGGGGCATGCACAGAGAGGGATCTTTGACCATTCAGTCTGCCGAATCCCTCTAGATGGTCGGGAGTCCAGGGTCCTCTCTCTATGCTCGGGTCTCTTCTGGTCACCTTGTGGTTTTCTACAGGATTTAGTTCATAGGACTGAGAGGGTCGAGGAGAAAGATTTGAGTCCCCCTGCGGTGAACCATTTCTGTGTTGATTTGGCAGTATATTTGGGGTTGTTACCTTCCTGTAAGACCCAGCGATGACACGTTTTGTTTACTGGTAAAGTTCACAAGGTTTTGTATTTACAGTGGTGTGAAAAAGTTTTTGCCCCCTTCCTGATGACTTATTTTTGCATGTTTGTAACACTAAGTCTTTCAGAGCATCAAACTAATATCAATATTAGTCAAAGACAACACAAGTAAACATAAAATAAAGTTTTTAAATTAAGATTTTATTATTTGGGGAGAAAAAAATCCAAACCTACATGGCCCTGTGTTAAAAACTGATTGCCCCCTGAACCTAATAAAGTTGGGTCGCCCTTAGCAACAACTACAGTCAAGCATCTGCATTAACTTACAGTAAGTCTTTTCCAGTGCTGTGGGTTAATTCTGGCCCACTGATTTTTGCAGAGTTGTTGTAATTCAGCCACATTGGAGGGTTTTCTAGCAAGAACAGCATTTCTAAGGTCATGCCACAGCATCTCAATAGGATTTATATGATGACTTTGACAAGGCCACTCCAAAGGCTTCATTTTGTTTTTTTCTTTAGCCATTCAAAGGAGGACTTGCTGGTGTGTTGTGGAACATTGTTCTGCTGTAGAACCCAAGTTTGTTTCAACTTGGGTTCACAAACAGATGGCTGTAGCTTCTCCTTCGGGCTGTTTTAGTGAACAGCAGAATTCATGGCTCCATTTATCACAGAAAGTCTTCTGGGTCCTGTAGCAGCAAAACAGCCCCAGAGCATTACACTACCAATATGTTTTACTGGTGATATGATGTTCTTATTCTTAAATGCGGTGTTACGTTTACACCAGATGTAAAAGAACACACATTCAGAAAAGTTCAACTTTTGTCTGGTCAGTCTAGAGCATTTGAGGATCATCAAGATGTGTTCTGGAAAAACAAGACATGCCTTAATGTTCTTTTTGCTCAGCAGTGGTTTTCTTCTTGGACCTCTTTCATGCAGGCCATTGGGCCCAGTCTCTTTCTGATGATGGAAGCCTGAACTCTGATCTTAACTGAGGCAGTGAGTCCTGCAGTTCTTGGATGTCGTTGTGGGGTCTTTTGTGCCCTCGTTTTCACCATTTGTGGATAACGCTGTAACATACTTTGCGACAAGCGAGAAAAGTGTTCTCGCTCTCCTAGCTGTGAAAACAGAATGATGACATTTTGTTCTCACAGCCCTGCTCTGGGTTTTCGCTGCTTGTTCTCGACACATCATCTGGGCTAAACCTTTTTCTCACAGGGTGGCTGACTACTGCTGTGTGATTGGTCAGGATTTACATGGGTGTGTTCACGTTGGAAAAGTGTCATTCATCTGTCGAACTAAACATTGTAGTCGCCCTGTTCAACTGTGGTGGTTTTAAGCAATGTTCCTACCAAGCAGATAGTTGTTATTATCTAAACATTATCTCCACCCACACCACTGGGTGTTGCTAGCAAAGGTGAACTTGGCTATTATAAACCACAGTTATATCTCACTACGATCACTATTTCACACGGAGCCATGTAGGTCTGGATATCCAATTGTTGGCTCCTTATCACCAACCAAACATAAAGAGGGCCAGACGGTCAGATTTTCCACAGTAAAGTCCTCTCCCCTACGAGCTCATATCCAACACTGACATTTCTCTGCAGTCCTTCAGGGCTCAGGAAAATTAATGAAAAAGAACTCCCTTCATATGATCCCGATCATCATATCGTGAGTCACTCCGGCAGACAACAACCCAGTGGTGTTTTGTTGTTACCATAATCTCTCTGTTAAGGCGACATTTAGGACCAGTCTGTTCACTGTTGACTCGTACAAGTAAACTATAAAAGCTTTACCGTTTAACGTTTGAATGAATCTAAAATGCCCATCGCGCTTGCGCACTGTGCTGTTCCAAAATTAGCAATTTGGCATCATTCGACGATTTGGAATGCCTCTGTGCAACCGGGAGCACAACAAGTCGTAGGCATTGTTTAGATTCCAAAAATAAACTAAAAGTACGCTCTAATTCACCCATTTTGTCATGGTAGTAGACGAAAACAGTACTGTTTTTGCCTGCCAGCGGGACCCGGATGTTGCGCGGATGTAGCTCGTGACGTCACGCGTGAACTGGTTTCCGAACCGAAAGGCTGTGGGTCTATCCCCACCAAGGCTCTCAGGGTTCTGCGGGGTAGCAGCGCCGTGCTGAGAGGTAGTGTGGATAACATGTCGCTTCACAGCAGGCTGCTGTGATGACAGCGAGATTTCCCCGTTCCCATGTGCGATGAGTGAGGAGGAGAGAAGGAGACATCTAGAGATCTCGGTGGGCTCTGATTGAGCGCACAGAGCTCAGGACTCGTGAGGCAACGCTGCGTCTGAAACAAAAGTTTAGAGGCTACCGGCTACTTCCCACGGGAATCACACGGGATTGGAGTCAACATTAGTAAATATCACGTGATTGGGATGGTACAGGGAGTAAACCAATAGCAGGTACAATAAACTAAGATCGATGCCAAACATTTTTATAAAATAGAAAATCAAAAATGTAGGTTCGCCGCCGCCATTTTGTAGTTTTTTTTCCAAGAAACCTAAACTATAATGCAAGTCAAAAGAACTACACGACCCGGAAGCCAACAGTGCTTCCGGCCTATTTTTTTCCGCCCGCGCTCAAAAACAGAATGGGGGGGGGGGGGGGGTCAACTATGGAGCGCTCCATAATCAACCGCTAGTGGCGAACTCAACCTGGAAAAGTTAGATTTGCAACTCAAAGTCAGAAGTAAGGACTTAACTATTAAACTCACAGAGCGGCTGTAAAGTTTGGAGAATTTGAAAAAATTGAAAAATTAAAAAAATTTGAAGAATTTGAAGATTAAGAACAATTAGAAGAATTGGAAGTATAGGAAGAATGTGAAGAATTTGGAGGAATGTGAAGAATTTGAAGGAATGTGAAGGAATTTGAAGCAATTTGCAATGATTTCAATGGGAAAAGCCAAAAAATCGCACAAAAAGTGAAATATTTTAAAAAGTGTAAAAGTTAGCATAACGATGAGTCATAGCAGGCATGTCGGGAATGAGCCGAACGTTTTGACCCAAAAATTGTTGAAATTGGTTGAAGTATGCGGGAGTAGTTAGACACCGACGGAATAATTCTAAGCAAAGGTGGCCTGTCCCTGACCTGTAGTAACATCTGGCCAGCAGAGTTCTGTTGTCATGGAAACTCACTCACAGCTGCTGGTGTCCGCCTACTGCAGGCAGAGACTTATGGTCAGATGAGCTCTAATTGGAATAAAATGGGATCACTTTCCCTCGAACAACTCTGGATTTTTCGTCAACCGTTAGGGCTTGAGACGTAATTTTTTCTGCGTTTATTTCGGAATGGATAGGGGAACAAGACAAACTATTGTTTTTTTCTTGAAATATTTTAATGTAGGCGAAAAAAATCATGAAATGAAGGGGAATATTGACGAAAATTCAAAAATCCTCTAAAATCGGTCCCGAACAAATCGCTCTAGCTGAAAAAGTATAAGAGATATCAAAATAATTCTTTCAGCGTGAGTATCAGCAAGCTTTTGAGGACTGTGGTGCTTATTTTTATGTTTGTACAAAAATCAGTGTAGGCATGGCAACGATGTAAAAAAGTGCATCATTTAGAAGGATGCAGTTCCAAAGCGTTTTCAGAATTTTGCACATTCGCTACTCCCGAACAAATTGTTCCTGCGGCAAAACCGTAACAGTTATCGACAAAATTCCTTTTTTGTGAGTGCCAGAAGGGTCAGGACATTCAAGTGTGAAAGTGTTATGCCTGTACATGAATGGTTTAGGAATAGCGACGATGTAGAAAAGTGCCTCATTTGGGGGAATGGAAGTCTGATCCTGTTTTAGCATTTTCCCAAAACGCTACTCCCGAACAAATTGTTCCTTCAGCAAAACCGTAACATTTATCGTCAAAATTCCCTTTTTGTGAGCGCCAGAAGGGTCTGGACATGAATGTGTGAAAGTCTCATACTTGTACATAAAACGGTTTAGGAGTAGCGACGATGTGAAAACATGTGTCGCTTGGGAATGTCAGGTGTGATTTTTCACCACACCTTCATAGAAAATCAATGGAGAGCTTTTAGGCTTCGTGGTGCTCTGGGGTGATTTGCGAAAAATCTATAAATCCCACACCAACGATGGTTACATTTTCTGAATCCAGACAAAAATTCCTACGTTTTGATGTATAATTTATGTGGATAGGGTGAAAATTGAGCGAGTGAGAAGAAGTTGTTCGAAAAAGAATAATTTGTTGAATTTCTTCAGTGCGCACTGTAAAAGAGCCTCCTTGACGACCATAGCAACGCATGTTATTTGCTGAATTTCTTGAAAAGCCAAAATTATTTTAAAGACGTACTATACGAAAATGGTAAAAGATATGAAAAAGCTGAAACATACCATAATAGCCAAAAGATATCACTACATTTTAAAAGTTGAAAGGCGTTTCTAGCTGAAAGTAGGCTGAAGCAGTAAGCTGTCAAAAAGCTGAAATATTTGAAGAATTTGAAGGATTCTCCATTCATTTCTATGAGAGCAAAAAACTCACAAAAAGTTAAATATTTTAATTACTATAAAAGTTATAATTACAAAAAGATATAGCAGTAATGTTGTGAACGAGCTGAACGTTTTGATACGAAAATCGTTGAAATCTGAATGCTGTGAAAATGCTGTATAGCATTCTCACTGATAACTACAAAAAGCTGTTCCTGCGTAACAGCGAGTGAGAATGCTAATCTGCAGAATGATTTGAGAAGAAGATGCAGAAGATCCATGCAGAGGAGAAGAAAGAGCTGAAAAACATTAAAGAATTTGAAAAATTTCAAGAATTTGAACAATTTTGAAGTAATTTGTAGTAGTAGTATCAGTAGTAGTAGTAGTAGTAGTAGCAGTAGTAGTAGTACTAGTAGTATCAGTAGTAGTTGTACTATCAGTAGTAGTAGTAGTAGTATCAGTTTTTTAATAAATATGAAGGAATTTGAAGAATTTGAAGGAATTTGTAGTAGTAGTATCAGTGCGACTACTAGTAGTTGTAGTTGTATTATTAGTAGTAATAGTGGTAGTATCAGTAGGAGTTGTTGTAGTACCAGTTGTAGTATCAGTAGAAGTAGTAGTAGTAGTAGCAGCAGTAGTATCATTAGTAGTAGTAGTAGTAGTAGTAGTAGTAGTAGTAGTAGTAGTAGTAGTAATATCAGAAGTAGTAGTAGTAGTAGTATCAGTAGTAGTAGGAGTAGTATCGGTTGTATTAGAATAGTAGTAATATCAGTTGTATCAGAAGAATTTGAAGGAATTCAAATAGTTTGAAAGATTTGAAGTATTTGAAAGATTTGAAGTATTTGAAAGATTTGAAGTATTTTAACCGTTTGAACAATTTAAACAATAAGAATTTGAAAGAATTTGAAGGAATATGAAAAATGTGAAGAATTTGTAGTAGTAGTAGTAGTAGTAGTAGTATCAGTAGCAGTTGTTGTAGTATCAGTAGTAGTAGTAGTAGCAGTAGCAGCAGTAGTATCATTAGTAGTAGTAGGAGTAGTATCAGTAGTAGTATCTGTAGTAGTTGTAGTATCAGTAGTAGTAGGAGTAGTATCGGTTGTAGTAGTAGTAATATCAGTTGTATCAGAAGAATTTGAATGAATATAAAGAATTTGAAAGATTTGAAGTATTTGAAAAATTTGAAGAATTTGAAACATTCGAAGAATTTGAAACATTTGAACAATTTGAACGATAAGAAGAATTTGAAAGAATTTGAAGGAATATGAAAAATTTCAAGAATTTGCATTCATTTCAATGGGAGACAAAAACGCACAAAAATACTTTAAAAAGTATGATATCATAAAGTATGAAGCTAATGATTTCCTGATTTTTTTCTTGTTGACCGGATTTCCCCTTTAAAGGGTGTGCAGCAGCATGTGAACCAGCTGCAGACATTTGAGTGAGGACTGACCGATTCAGAGATAAAGAGAATTGTACTAATCCAGCCATGATGAAATAAAGGCTTGGAGTAGTGTTTCCATATTTTTGCCTTGAAAGAATAGGTTTTACCTTTGCTTTGTTCCTTACATGATAAAAATGACTTAACGGAGGTCCCTTTGTGACTGTCAAGTTTAAAATCACCGTCCATTTTAAAATCGAGGGGCTAAACAATTCATTGTCAGGGTGTCTAAATCAACAGGATCAACAGTTCTTTGGGTGTTTCAACTGGTGTATTTGACAATTCATATTTTGCAAAGACAAAGAGTTTTGATGTTCTCCTTGTCATTAACTTTATCTCTTTCTATAGATTCTCTTTCTCATTCAATTTAGGACTTTCCATATGCCTTGTCATCTAGGTCTATATTGAAAAACCTACAGTAAAGTAATGAAATGTTGATTCTAGATGTAGTGCAGGAATTCCTTCAATATAAACCAAAGAAAATTTTACATTACCTACCAGAAGCTGGATAAAATCTTTAAAAAACAGACAACAGTATTTTCACACCTCACGTAGTAGCTCAGGGAAATATTTTACTCTAAATGTTTTAGACTAAATATTTTAGGCTAAAATGAGTAAACCCTAGTGATGGATTTTTGGGTAAACTAAATAGAGCAGTGTTACATGCCATTGTTTCTAAAACAGCATTTTTCTGAGCTGCGTCTAAAAGGGCAAACATTGAGAGTATACCCACTTCTCCAGGGACCATTACACCACTGCGGACAGCCACAGATCAGCTGCAAGGAGCAGACAACAGCTAACAATGTCAAGTTACTTTTCTGTAACCAATGCAGTCACGTCCGCAGTAGCTACCACAAACAGCTCAGCAGCTGGAGCAAGCTCTACCGCCACTAACGTCGGGAAATCAGATGGTCTTTGAACAACATTTGGATCCAATGCAACACTGCATGCGGAGGTGCTCTGTTGTCTGAACACAGCCATCACCAAGTACTCTCTCTCTCTCTCTGTCTCTCTCTCTCTCTCTCTCTCTGTCTCTCTCTCTCTCTCTCTCTCTATATATATATATATATATATATATATATGTATATATATATATACATATATATATATATATACATATACACATACATACATACATATATGGGTACTTGTTGATGGCATTAAAATTATTTGTACGAGCATTAAAAAGCATTAAATTAGGGTTACTCATTCCTGTATAAACCCTGATAATATGTGAACTTTCTAATATATAGCAACTTGTATGATCTCAGAATTAAGAAGTACTTAAGTGTGACAAAGATGCAAAACATGTTTGTCACACCCCTTATCACATCCTGGTATTTCTAGACAAAGATCCAAGACAAATAAGCTTAGAAACAGCTTCTTTCCAAGAGCTGTGAGGGCAACTGCCCCCTGATAGGAGACTGCAGTCTGTTATGGATATTAATAATTATCAATTAAGTGAGCACACCACTCATGAAAACAAATGATGCATCGTTTGTCTTTAAGTTATTTTAATTCAAAGGCATGAGCGTTTGAATGTCTCTGTCCCCTAACGCAGTCAGGAAACAGAGCAATGAGAAAAAGAATACACTAACTTTTATACATTCGGGGTTAACAAAGAAAGTGGGAGTTATCGTCAGAGGAGTGCAGCCACTGGTACGATCCAGTTCCTATCTAACTCAACTCCTCTCTGTGTCCTTGGATGTGGAAACACAATAGTGAATCTGTGAGCATTAGAGCTTCTTTCACACGGGAAATATGCAGGTGCATCTAGACAAGATATGATCATCAATAAAATTTTCACAACAATCCTCTCTTCTGATGCTGAAATCATCACATAATAAAGAAAATTTTCAAACACTGTGAGCCTGTAATAGTAAAAAAATGAAATTGTGTAAAAAAAAAAACATAAGCAAAGTGAAAAATAAAGAAAATAAAATAATAAAAAAATAATTAGAAAGAAAATGTTAAAACATACATCTTACTGAATTTTAAAATACTAGAATGCTGAACATCAGTATCAACTCCCCATCTGGCTTAGAGTTATTACATCATTATAGCATTTTAAGTAATGTAAAATCCATCTTCATCAGTACTGTCATCATCTTTTAATTCAGAAACATCATACTTCTCCAAATTATGGTCAGTATAAACAGAAAGCATGTCTGCATCATTATTGATCTTCAGCGTAGTGGCATAAGTCATTTACATTACCGTTCTCTTAACAATTGGAATAATACAACATGAAAGAAAAATCAAAATCAAAAAGAAAATAGATAGAATTCCTCCAATCTTTATTAACCAGGAGGTCCAACCACCAGAAACGAGCCAAGACAGGATCCCAGGATGAACCAGTATTTTCTTCCTGCTGGATTGTCAGCAACTGTTGTAATTTATCATGGATATTGGTCATGTTGTTAGACACATCAGGGATAAAAGTGCAGCATTGTTCCCCAATTATGTGACAAACACCACCTTTCTCAGCTAGTAGGTAATCTAGAACCAGTCTGTTTTGCAAGGTCATTGTTCTGATAGCCTGTTGTTCCTTTGTCAGAGAGTAGAAACCTTTTTCAGTTAAAGCAGTGAGATTTTCTAACTCAACAGACAAGTCATTGATTCTATGTGCTGCATTAGCAACACCATAATGAGAAAATAAAATACCCAAGATCCCTTTTGCTGTTTAAGCCTTGCCTTCTGTTCCAGTAACAGGTAAATTGAATCATACATAGTAATGGCAGGTAGTAAATGAGCTAAAAAGTACACTCCAGACCAATCAGCAGGCAGATACAAATATGATCTAATTCCACACATCCAAGCCATGTTCTTAAGACATTAAAATACATCTCTGCTGGGAAAATTTTAAGTTACTTGTACCATGCAGTTTACTTCCATCTGGCAAAGCTGTAAGATTAAGGGTTAAAACATAGCGTGCTGGAAATGAAGATCCTGGAATTGTATAAGGGTCAGATCTAACCACACATGACTTGGAGGAGTGACTTCTATGGGTCATTGCACATGAAGCAGGTATGATTACTTTACAATCTACTGTCCTTCCCTGAAAATCAGGTGCAGATTCTTACTGCACTAAACAGATGTCTACTACCTCGAAACCTGTAAAGAGTTTCTGTTATGGCACAAGTTAAATTAGTCACATCAGAAAACTTAGGTATCCTTTCGGTCTTATGGTGTAATTTTCTACCCACTAAAAATGGTCTCCACCAACCTGTTAGATTGATGACTAGGGAAAAAGGTTGCTAGAATATAGGCAGTGTCAACAGAAACAGGTAACAACAATGGTTGGTTGTCAAGAGCATGTAGAATCAAAGATAAGCATAACAACTGTCATTTCTCGTTTTCCGTGCAGTCTGATGTATAAGTTGTCACTAGATGTTATGAGCATGATCATGAAAGTCACTGAAGTGATGGGGCTCTCTTTGAGTCAGCCGATGGGTATGATTGGTGTGATTACTCAGTTTAGTCACAAATTGTTTGTGTTGTACCTTTTCTTCAGTGAGCACAGGAGTGATAAAAATGAGTGTGATGCTAGTCACTAGTTTTAAAAACTTCAGTTTTCAATACCGCTGCATGTTGATCTTGGCTGTGGAGTGGATTGTCCTTTCTTCTGGTACTCAGTACTTTTTTTTTTTATAAACAGAAACGAAAAACTAAATAAAAATCCCGCTGCCTCTCGCGTCACGCTGCCCTGTTACCGGCCTGGCACAGGTGGGCGGTCGTTGGAACCCTTTGTAGGCAGAGGGTTCGGATCCGGACGCTGCTCAGGTGGTGTTCCTTGGAACACTTTGCACTGTGTGGCATGTAGTGATGGGTCGATGAGGCGTCATGAAACGTTTCGACACATTGCCAAACTGTATTGATACTGTGCCGATACTGTGTCACTGAATACTGACACCTGCTGGACCTTAAAAATCCCTACAGGCAACCTGGTTGACAGAGTTAACTGACACTGATTTGATGACCAAGTATACACAATACAATTTAAATCATTGTATGTTGCATTGTATTATTTTATATTTTCATTTGAATTAAACATATATTTCATTTTTTTTTAGATACAGTCAATAAATAATGTGAAGGAGGATGTTTGTGGAATGGCTTTTTTATTTTTTACAAATGCTTGATCGGGCGCTGTGTTTAGTTACCTGACTGATATCATCTGTTCTGAAATCGGACATGCTGAGTATGACAAAGGGAGGAAGAACTACTCAGAGTAGCAGCTTTCTACTCAGTGTAGATCAGCCGTTTTTTCTGAAACGACGCTCAGAACAAAGACGCACAGCGCAACCCGCCCAACCATAAAGGCGTCTGCCCAACCCATCCATTAGTGGTGCGCTCCGATCAGCACCTTGCGCTCACAGAGCGAGACTGTGGTACAACACCATCACACCAGAGTTGCAAAATGGTTAAAAATTAACCATTATTAACCGTTATTTTGTTTACAGTTCAGCTTGGATTTTCTTTACTGCGCAGCATAGCTTTGCTGTGCGCGCTGCTGTGCGCGCTGCTGTGCGCGAATGCACACGCGTGCAGCTTGGAGGGAACAGAAACAGTTTGGCGCGTCAGTCAGTTCGAAACAGGTGCTGTATTGGTCACGTGACCGAAACAGTTCCTGTATCGGTCACGTGACTTTTCCGTAGCAATACACACATCGACACGGGTTTCGCTCTATGAGACCGACACATGCGCCGACGCATCGGTGTTGCCGGACCCATCACTAGTGGCATGGATCCAGGTGTTCCTTCCTTGGACCTTCATGGCAATGTGGGTCACCAGCAGGATCTGGAATGGACCAGTCCAACGCTTGTCTCTCCAGTGGCTTCTTCTGGTGACTCGGATCAGCACCCAGTGTCCTGGCTGGAACTGGTGCAGGATTTTATCAGCCACTGGGGTTAATGCAGCTCTCACGGCCTGATGGGAAAGAGAAAAAGAACGTGACAGAACCTTACAATATTCTAACATTGAATATTTAAAAATGAGCCGTGGTTAATGTGGATAAGTTAGTATTGGGTCCTCCTCCCCTGTGCTCGCAAAAAGAATTTCAAAGGACTTAGATTAGCTCTGGATCTATTTCTCATCTGCATGTACAAGAGAACCAGAGGGAGAGCTTTTGGCCAAGATAAATATGTTTCTTCACAACATTTAGCCAGTTTGCTTTTTTTGGTGAACTTTTCCTTTTCTACAGCTACTCCTGATTTGGATGATAAGCACAATATGTTTTTAATTAAGGTGGAGTGGTGGCCTAGTGGTTAGAGCAGTGTGCTTGCACTCAGAGAAGGATGCAAGTACCCGGTTCGATCCCCACAGCCTGCACTTTGGGTCCCTGAGCAAGACCCTTAACCCCAGTTTGTTCCCCAGGCACCGCACAGTGGCAGCCCACTGCTCCCCAAGGGGATGGGTTAAGATGCAGAAGTGAATTTATCCACTGTGAGATCAATAATGTTCAATTATTATTATTATTATTAATTAGAAACTCAGAAGTTTGCTGATTTCCTGCAGAGATTTGTTTACTAAATACACACTAACTTTTATACATTCGGGGTTAACAAAGAAAGTGGGAGTTATCGTCAGAGGAGTGCAGCCACTGGTACGATCCAGTTCCTATCTAACTCAACTCCTCTCTGTGTCCTTGGATGTGGAAACACAATAGTGAATCTGTGAGCATTAGAGCTTCTTTCACACGGGAAATATGCAGGTGCATCTAGACAAGATATGATCATCAATAAAATTTTCACAAGTCCAACGCTTTAAAATCAACCCACTATTACTAGCCCGTCATACGTTACAATCACCTTAATGTTACTGCCTATTTGCACACTATAATCTATGAATATCTAAATGCATATTGCTGTAAATGAAGCCTCAAATGGTCATTATTCAATAAGCACCCTACTACCTCATTATCTTTATCTGTGACTTTCCTGAATGCTGAATTTTTTTTTTACTCTTCTTCATCACTTGTTTGTCAGGTTTTTTGCCTTCATTATGTGTAACGTGAACCAGAGTAGCTAAAGAGAAATTTTGCCATGGTAACACGTGGTGACAATTAAAATATTATTGAATCTTGAAGGGCCTTAGGATGAGAAACAGATCCACAGCATCACAGATCTTCCTCAATGCCTAACAGTGGGCATGAGTTTCTCCAGACGTTCATCCTTTGTTTCGTACCAGACCCACCTGGAGTCATTGTTGCTGGAAAATCAACCTTAGTCCAATCTGACCAAAGCATGGGGTTCTAAGTTTAAGTTTGTGTCTGACGGTTGTTATGGAGATCAGTGGCAGCTGGTGCTAAAAAAACTGAGGGGGGCGCACACAAACAAACAAATGAAAAACAAACAAAACAAATCTTAAAAAATAGCACTATTTGAACATGAATTTTGCCCTCCTTTCCTTCTGCCCAGCAAATTTCTCAATTATATTCTTGTTAAAGTCAGTCATCTCTGTGACTAGTCTTTTCTCCATTGACAACATGGCCAATGCATTCAGCCTGTCCTGAGTCATTGAGTTTCTCAGAAAAGTCTTGATTCTTTTCAGAGTTGAAAAGCACCTTTCAGCTTCTGCTGTGGTCATGGGTGTGGTGATGAGGATCTTCAAGAGCGTGACAGTTTCTGAAAAGACTTCTTCTAGATTTTTTTCCTGATTTTAAAAACATTTGCTGCCATTTTTTAAGGCTGTGTTATGAAATGTGTTACAGCATTTTTGTGGGACAAGATTATACAAAATTCAGTAACCAAATGTTTTATTCCCCATTACCCATAAACTTCAGTACAACTTAAATAATAAAGTATCTTGCTGACAAACATTATATCAACATACCTACACAGCATAGACACAACTAAAGGTATGTCTAACTACAACGCACATCTTCCTAATATATTAAATAACATTACTATAAACCAGTGTAACAGTGATTTTCCACAACAACTCACCTCTGCAGCAATCCTTTCATGGTCTTCTACACTGAGTGTCCGACGCTTCTTCACTGGCTGACTACTACCTACACTGCTTTGTCCAACCATGGAGTGGAGAGATCACTTGCCTGCTGCTGAATTTGTAAATTAAGACGATCCGGTCCAAGCTCCTTTATCCTGTTTTTTTCTTCAAGTGAACGCTTTGTAAAAGCATTTTTTGTAAAGACAAAACAGAATTTTCTCTCATTTTGAAACTACTCCACTTTGCAAACGTTAACGTGAATCAACCTAACGAACTGCAGCTGCGCTAATGAGTCGAATCGGGGATTGTCCAATCACACAATATTTTTAAAAAAATTAGCCAATACTGACACTCTACCAGTAATGACACAACAGAATGGGTGTGTCCGGGATGCAGAGCGATGCTCCCTGTGGAAAACCCTAAATAACCAATTAAAAGTCAGCCTCAGATCACGTGCTTGCCCAAGTTGCTGCGCCTACATTCATTCTCATTAGACCGGCGCCCTGCACATAGGATAGGAAGTGTGCACAATGTGAGCAATTACATAGAATTATGTATTTACTATTTTAATAAATAATAATTTATTTAATAAATAAATTTAATAAATCTAACATGTCTATTGGACACACAGTATGAATAAATACATTTCTAAGTACTTTGCAGTTCAGAAATCATTTATTATCTAAACGATTTAAAGGGGGCGGCGCCCGAGCGCCCCCTACTGGCCAGCCGCCACTGATGGAGATGCCACTCATTACTGACAGGGAGATCTAGAGCTTTTATTTTTTACCTCCCCCACCATCTGGCTCAGTAGGTGTGGCATAGCTCCTCATCCAGCCTCGTCAGGCGAAGTCATTGATTACTAATTAAAGTTCATAGAAAGTTTGATCAAATTTAAAAAGATAAAGTATAAATCAAGTATACTATTTTTAAACGCTGCTTTTAATATTTATTTTAATGGGATTACATATATTTTGTTAAGGAGGATTTTTTTTTCATTGATTAAATGTACTGAAATATTTTTTTCGCGTCTAAAATGCCACTGCAACAAAAGATTTTCCAGCTTTTAACACATATTCAGGAGGCGTTTTCCAATAAATGTTTAAGGTACAGTTCAATGAGCCTTTATTATTGTTTGGTCGTAATTTGAGATAATAGTAGCTGCAGCTCATGACAGATGAAACCCTCTGGTTAGAATTGTGTGGTTAGCCTGTAATATTGCTAGAAATTGAATTTAGCCTCACAAATCCACTGTTGTGGAAAAACAAATACTTAACACCTGCAGGTGTGAGGAGCTCAACCATTTGGGTTAACCTGCTTACTGGTGGAAGAACATAGTTGAGAGGATGCCATGCTTGGAGGACACCCTAAAGCTCCATGTGAGACTCTACAGGCCTCAGTGGCTAAATATTAGAGTTCATGACGGAACAATCAGAAAGGGTTGAACGTGAAAGACTGTAAAGAACCTAACAGCATGACAAAAATGTCTGAAACAATGGTAGATGAAACATGTTGAATATGTTTTAGTTAAAATTCACAAACCTAACACCATATTACGGTATATGGCTTGTGTGTTTAATTAATTTTCTTGATGTTTGGTCCAACTTCTCGGCTTCTCTCTCGCTTGTTAGGTGACTCAGGAGAGCTGTGATGCTTGTGATGCCTCCCTGGTTGCTGTGGACTTCAATAAGGCCCGCACTCCACTTCCTGATAGTGAGACCCAGCACACTGGCTGCGTTTTCTGTGATCATGTCTTCCAAGATGTGGTGGAGCTCAAACATGCCACCATGAGGCACGCCATGTACCGAAGTGGAGGAGCAAGAAGAGGAGGCAGGGGACGAGGCAGGGGACGTCGTGGAATTCCTAAAAAACCCAAAGATAAAATGGCAGCACTGGCAGCATACTTTGTTTAGTGTTAATGCAGTATATCTAGGTTCTTTTACCCAAGTGTAGATTACCAACCTGTAGGCCAGTTTTTTGTGGAATCAACATTAAAGATCTAATAAAACAAAGTTAACCATGTGTTTGTTCCTCTTTATAAGAGTTGTGTACACTTTGTAAACTAGTGTTCTGGAAAAAAATTATTATTTCAAGTTTTGTTCTAATCTAGGAAAAAAAGTCAAGCGCTTTATTAAAAGATGGTGTGTGGATGGTCGTGTCCTTTTGTTGGCCATGTGATAGAAAAGTAACGAGTCCACACACTTCATTAGAGAACATCAATCTTGATTTTCATTGCATCACCTGTGTAGTGGTGCACACCACCGCCTCTATCTCTGCTTCTTCTGAAGAACCACTTCGTGACCAAACCTACACATAAAGTGTTTTATGGGACTTCTGTGAACTGTAGATGGACCAGAGATATGTCAGGTCCTTGATGGATTTTTGACCATTTCTTACAAAAGTTTCAGGCAGATTTTGTCCTTACATGTTTCCCAGGGGTTAAAGTTCTCCGTCGCTGAGACGGATTTCCGTCATTTGGAAAATGAGCGCAAAACGTTCCGTCTAGACTTTTTATGCAAGGTATTAAACAAAAGCTGCTTTCATCCAATGAAACCTGGCAGAGCCGGGACATTAGCCAATCAGAAAGACAGTAGGGCGGGTCTTTGTGAAGCGGACATCTGCCAATCTGAGTTTTATCGGTGTTTCATCATTTTAACTTTTGGGAGAGCATTTTAAAGTGCCCTCAGAAAGTAGTGGTGGTCAGCAGGTCATAAAGTTCACTGGATAGAACAGCTGACAACAGCTTCATTAGTTAATTAATTAATTATTTCCACCTGTGGCCACGTCACCTGTCAGCGTGTATTCCCTCGCTGCCAGTAACTTAACTGATAAACCAAACAGGGATCTCCTCATGATTTGCTATTACGTTTTATTTAAAACTTAAAGAGTTACGCGCTAGCTCAGGCTAATTTAGCATGATGCGCTTTTTCTTTTCTTTTTTTTTTAAGAACGGTCGGAATGTGAAGCAGTGTCCCGCATTTCATTGGGTCTGATTCAGAAAAAGTAAATAAATTCCACCTGCACTTTTCTGTAACAAAGAAGGCAGAGCTGCATCGGCTGTCAGTCAATAAGCAGAAGCTCCACCTCAGGAGCAGCTGCTCACCAGGACACTCCTTAAATAAAATCACAAGGATTTTGATACATGCAGATTAAGGAAACTACGTCAATAAATCAAAAAATAAACTGCAGCTACAATATGGACTGGAGAACGGGTTCTAAACTGGGTCAGGCCAGAGAAAGGCGATTCTCAGAAAGCTTTTATGAAGTTATTTTTTATTTATAAATAAATAAAGGCGGGGACACAGATTACATCCTGAACAGGTTGCCAGTCACAGGGCTAAAATATAACCGTTTTATTAGACTTCAAAAAAGTTAAATAATGCCTTTTTTATAAACTCATGAGTTGTGATAATTAATTGTTGTGCAATAATAGGAAAAACAGACTGATTATTGTAATGTGCGATCTGTGTTAAAATATATGACATCATCATAGTGTGGAATATGTGTCCTGCATTGTCCATGGTTGTGGTTGGCCTTGTATGATCATAGGATTGGTTTGTACTGAATGTGACAGGGAGCCAGTGGAGTTAATGTACAGGAGTGAAGTAGATGATGTAATGATGAAGCTGCTGTCTTTGCACTAGCTGCAGTTTATGGAGGTTTTCTGGAGGACAGGGAGGGAAGGGAGCTGAAGTTGTAAAGTCAAGAGGTGGGTGGAGTGGACTGTGAATCAGTTTGGCAAAAGTGTGAAGGAAGAACTTGATGCTGCCGAGATGAAGGTTAACCAGGGAAAGTGAAGGACAGAATGGGAGGCTGTCCAGGATGACGCCAAGGCTCTGAAGCTGAAAGGTCGGAGAGATACAGGAATGGTCAATGGATATTGTAGACCTACCAGATTTGGTTAATGATGACTTTGCACAATAAGCAAGTGAGGTAACTGATGTGGCATGATGTCCATGGCCCGTGAATATATGGGCTGTCTTGAAAAAATTTTCAGTCAACCTGATTATTTTTTCTTTAACCCATGATGTTTACTTTCTAAACAAATGTACCTCACTGGGGGTTCACTTTATTTAGCGCCAATTCACAACACATTGTCTCAAGGCTCTTAGAGAGTCTGCAACCTGGTTCTGCCTTTCTGGCAAATACGCTGCGCGCAGGGTGGACAAACGGGGAAACGCCCATTCCAGGAGATCCCTGGACACCTTCAGGAGGCGTGTCCACCTGGTGCCTCCCTGGTGGTTGATATGGTAAACCACACAGGTGTTGTCTGTCCGAACCAACACATGCCTTCCCTCTAGGTCGGGCAGAAGGCACCTGAGGGCCATGTGCACAGCCCGCAGCTCCAGCATGTTTATGTGAACGGTGTGCTCCCTTGGACCCCAGAGATCCCGAACCGCTCTGTGTTGCCACACGGCGCCCGAGCCCATGGGGCTGGTATCCGTGGGGACCACTTCCCTTCGACACACCACTAACCCCATTGGAACACCACTGGACAAAAGGGTCCTGTCTCGACAAGGAGCTAGGGCACGAAGGCACATCCTTGTCACCATGAGCCTGCGACACCTGTGCAGCCTGGCGTCTAGGCGAAAGCTGTTTGCTCCACTGCAAAGGACGCAGAAGGAGCAAACCCAAGGGCACGACACGAGTGACTGATGTCAGTTCAGGGGCGGATCCAGGATTTTTCAAAAGGGGGTGCGCACCTTAGAGTCATGTCAAGACAATGTGAGGCTAAATGACCAAAGAATGCCATCTTTACTCTTTCACACTACCCTAATTATTCATCTAAAGGTTTTTGAATTGATAATCATTTTTAATGGATGAACATAAGTGGAATTAGCATGATTATATTATTGTAATTGAAAAAGGATTTTTAAGACAAAATCTCTTGGTTTTTACAGCATGCACGGTTAAAAAGTAGTTTGAAGAAAAAATTATCCTTATCAACAATTAATCAAACAAAGATTTTCTTTATTTCCAGAAATGATATTTATTTAGTAAATGAAATAAAAAAGACCCAAGGACTTAAGAACAGTTTAGTTTGGTTCAAGTGATAAAGGAGTTTTGAATATATCTTAACGAGATAAACTATGTTGAGAGAAAAAAAACTAAAGTTAAACCAATTAACATGTATGGTGAAGTTAAGCCATAAGCCTATAATAGAACAGTAAGACTTGACAAAGAATATCGTTCTCTTCTACAACACCTTCAACTTTATGATGACGATGATAATGGGTTTACAAATGTCAACCTTCTGGGATGCTTCTGGGCAAATATGTCTATGATTTTGTTGATGTCTAAATGAATGTCCTTGTGGACATGCATAAGTAGCATAGCCACAAACCTTTCTTGTCCCATAGTCGACCTTAGCAAAGTTTTCACAGCTTTAAGGCCCGAGTTAGCACGTTCCTCTGAAGCACTCATAACAGGTATAACTGAAATGTTTGGGTCGCACTTCATATTTGTTATCCTTAGAATTTCAGGGAGAGAACTGGGTTTTTCCACTGATGATGACAACTTTGTGTACCACAACTTCATTTCCTGCTAGTATGTTGATCCTGAAGGTAGATCATCTTCATATGATATAAAGATCTCTTTCTCACTCTCATCATTCATCATATGCAAGTTGCTTGGAAATCATTTTAATCGCTGCACGTTGTTATGACGCGAGATCTGAGCTGTGAGCAAGTCAAATTCATGCTTGGACAGACCCGGCTAAAGAAACAAATTACAGGGGGGCATTTCATTCTTTCAGGGGAGCACACTTTAAAAAAAAAGGGGGAAAAAAAGCATTTTACATGCTTCAGGCTGAACAGTGGCTCTGTGACTACTCCTACAGTGCTAAGAAACAAACTCTCAATAAAATCCCAAAATCGAAAAAAAAAATCTAACAAACAAAAATAAATAGTGTATTCAGTGTTACCAAATTAGGCAGGTTTCCACCCAATTAGGCTTCTTTTGACCACAATGAGCTGGAACTGAAATAGCTTATGGGCATGTTGTAAAAATTTGGGAAGCTTTTCATATTTGTTGGGCTTTTAGAAAGAATTACTAACAAAATATATATCAAAATAGTTGTCTATGTCTGGAAGAAAACTAAAACCCTTTTAATAAAATGCCATCTCATTGAACTCATTTTACTGGTCAAATTATTTTTAAAATGAGTCGAATCTGACATCATCAATGAATAATATTGATTGGTATAATAAAACAAGAAAAGAATAATGGTTAATCAAGTGTCACTATGAAATTGTATTGGTCAATGTAAACGCTCCTAGAGGGGTTCAGTTCTACTGATCAACTTAAAATTATTTCATGGCTGTGTGAATGAGAAATGTTTGATTGAGCTATATTCTGTAAGAGAAATTCCGTTTATGTTAAGGTAGATTTATTACTCATGTTGGGAAGCTATTGATAAAATTTTTTTTTTTTTTTTCGGTTGATATATCATGATTGTTAAAGTGATCATATGTGTTATTTGGTTGACTGATTGTACCTTTTGTGTACATTGTGGCATGTTCTCACGTGTTTAATACTTCTGCGCTTTTAACATAAGAGAGTTTGAGATTTGGGCTTGTTTTTTTCTTTTTAGTTGGGCAGGTTTTATGCTGGGTTTGGGCTGGAAACTAGCAGTGAGATACAGTAACCTGTAGAGCTGTGTCTTGACTCAAAAGTCAAGCATTAGCATACATAAACATGAGCAATGGTGTCAGGCTGAACACTGACTGAAATGAAAATTCATACTAGAAGAGGTTCTGTAATTACAGCAGCTGGGGCAGCAGAGTTCCCTTCTACCTGAAGTAACCCAAGTTTCTTCAATTTGGCTGTGTTTTACTGCTTGGTTCTGCTCCTTGTGCTCCTAGTTGTCTAGCTAACCCTCCTAGCGTCAATATTTACTCCAGTGTTGACTTCAATGCTGCCGTTTCAAACAGAAATTAATAGCGCTGCTTCCAGATCGCTCTCACTTGCTTCTTTGTCTCTTCTTGTAATGATTTGGTAATCAGACCGAAAATCCATCCCGCACTACCGACACAGACGGTGACCACAGCCGTGCCGTGCCGCCGCCAGCTTCTCTCTGAAGGCTATTTGTATGACCAAGCGACCCGCCCCACTCCAGCTGTAATTGGCTAGCATGTTGTCTTCAGTCGTTGATTTGATTGGTGGAATTGTATGATTGACACATCACAGATAGTACTTATAGAACAATGGCCACTCTGAGGTTAAAAAAGAAAAAAAAAGTACAGTTTCCGCCCAATGCCCGCCCATGACACCGGGTCTGTGCTCGGATATCAGGAGTCTCGACCGCCGCGCCAGCATCAGCGTGTTACAGATGACAGGTACAGGCTATTAATCTTAATTCTATGAAGGATGTTTAAAATTTCGGGCTCTAAAAAAATTATTTTGGTCTCCAAAAGGGGGGTGTGCGCTCCCCCCGCGCCCCCGCCTGTACCCGCCACTGCAGTTTGCCCAGCATTCGCAGGAAGATGATATAGGTAAACTGCCTGCTCAGCCTAAATCGACCGACAAGCTGGAGTATGTCGTCCACCCTGTGAACAGATGGACGGGCCTTCATGGTAGTGGAGTCCAGAGGGAGCACAAAGAAACCAGTCGTCAGGTATGGCAGAATCCTGACTCCGGAGGCCTGCAGAGGAGAGAGGGCTGCTTTCACGCATCGAGTAAACACCCTCGGGGAAAGGGAGAGCCCGAATGGGAGCACCCGGAATTGCCAATGGCGACCCCGATAAGCAAACTTTAGAAAGCGGCGATGTTCTGCCACAATAGGCACATGAAAGTAGGCGTCTGTCAGATCTATTGATGTAAACCAATCCCCTGCCACAACGGTCTGAAGGACCTCTGCTGTGGTGAGCATGTGGAAGGGAAGGACTTTCAGGTACTGATTTAGTCCCCTTAGATCTAAAATGGGGTGAAAACCGCCCGTCTTTTTTGCCCTGAGGATTCAATTCAATTCAATTCAATTCAATTTTATTTATATAGCGCCAAATCATGAAAAATGTCATCTCAAGGCACTTTACAAAGTCAAGTTCAATCATATTATACAGATTGGGTCAGATTATACAGATTGGTCAAAAATGTCCTATATAACCGGAACCTGGGCGTCATTTTGGACTCCACACTCTCATTCAGTTTTCACATCTAGAGCATCACCAAATCTGCCTTCTTTCAGCTCCGTAACATTTCAAGACTCCGGCCGTCACTTACCGACTCAGTCACCGAAACTCTCATTCATGCATTTGTCACCTCCCGTCTGGACTACTGCAATGGTGTCCTGTCTGGGCTGCCCAACAAAGCCTTAGACAGATTGCAGTATGTCCAGAACTCAGCCGCCAGGGTGTTAACACACACCAAGCCCTGGCAGCACATCACCCCAATCCTCAAGAAACTCCACTGGCTGCCAATCAAACAATGCATCAGCTACAAAATCCTCCTCCTCACTTACAAATCACTTCCCTCACTGGCACCCAAGTACATCACTGACCTCCTCCACCCGCTCACCCAGTCACGGTCCCTGCGCTCCACCAGCAAGGACTTACTCTCCATACCCCGCACCAGACTCAAGACCTTTGGTGACAGGGCTTTCTGTGTTATTGCCCCTACTCTTTGGAACACCCTGCCCCCTCCTATCTGTTCCGCCACTTTCCTGACACAGTTCCAAAAGCACCTCAAAACACACCTTTTCTCTCTTGCCTATCCTCCCTAAACCCCCACCCTGTCCCTACCCCACTCTTGTAAAGCGACCTTGGGTATCTTGAAAGGCACTATATAAATTGAAGTTATTATTATTATTATTATTATAAGGAAACCAGTTGATTGCATCAAAGTCCCGACAAGCAGCATTCACTCCTGGGGAAGCGTAGAGCCACAGGGAGAGTCGTCTGCATTGTACATGGCTTTGCTGCAATCCCTCATACTGAGCAAGCATGAAGCGACAGTGGGAAGAAAAACTCCCCATTAACAGGAAGGAAAACCTCCGGCAGAACCGGGCTTAGTATGAACGGTCATCTGCCTCGATCGACTGGGGGTTACAGAAGACAGAGCAGAGACACAACAAGAGAGACAAAAAAGCACAGAAGCACACATTGATCCAGTAATCTGTTGTACATTAGATGGTAATAGTGTGTGAGCCGTCTTCTCTGGGTGATGTCACAGTTAACAGAACGCCAGACCAGATGTACCTACTATGAAGATAAAATAGAGAGAACAGAAAGTTAAAGCAGAAATGACAATACATAATGCATAATTGAAGAACAGTAGAACTCTATAGAGTGAGAAAATTAGATCCTGATATCCTCCAGTAGCCTAAGCCTATAGCAGTAAAACTATAAAGGTGGCTCAGAGTAACATGAGCCACTCTAGTTCTAAGTTTTATCAAAAAGGAAAGTTTTAAGATTAGTCTTAAAAGTAGACTGCCTCACGGACCAAAACTGGAAATTGGTTCCACAGGAGAGGAGCCTGATAGCTAAAGGATCTGCCTCCCATTCTACTTTTAGAGACTCTAGGAACCACCAGCAGACCTGCAGTCTGAAAGCAAAGTACTCTGTTAGGAACATACGGGGTAATCAGAGCTCTGATATATGATGGAGCTTGATTATTAAGGGCTTTATACGTTAGAAGAAGAATTTTAAATTCTATTCTTGATTTAACAGGAAGCCAATGAAGGGAAGCTAAAATTGGAGAAATATGATCCCGCTTGTTGATTTTCATCAGAACTCTTGCTGCAGCATTTTGGATCAGCTGAAGGCTTTGAACTGCATTTTGTTCAAAGCCTTCAGCTGATCCAAAAAAAGGATGTACGTTGAATAGTAGCCTCTGGGTTGCCGCAGAGGATCCACAGCCTCGGTTGCTCCCTTGGCCAGGAGGGCGGAAAGCTCCTGGTCTAGTGCTAGGGATTTCACCGGGTTGGTGATAATAGTCATTTTGACCCGGCGTGAGAGAGGTGGCTGCCGTCGGAACTGGAGCCTGTAGCCATTTGTTAAGGTGGCAACCACCCATGGATCCACAGTGTGAGGAGCCCAGAAATTCAGCTGCTGATGGGAAAAATGTCAGACGGCTGGCCCAGTGGCATCATCTTCTATCCCCTCGGCCCCTGGGAGCGCTGGGGGGAGGGCGTCCAGGATCTGAGGCCCGGGCTGTCTAACTGGGCGGCCGACTGGCTCACCAAAGTCCCTGCTTGGTCTCTGCCGCACATCACGGGGATAGGAACCACCAGGTCTATCACCAGTCCGGGGCCGTGGCCGAATACTGGGGGTAGCAGCAGTGCACCCTGAATGCTGAGGAAAGGGGGGTACACTCCTGCGAAGGCCAGAAAGCTGCTGGCTGGTCTGACGTGCTGTCCGCTCCAGCGCCTCCAAGGCAGCTGATCCAAACAACTCCCCTGGCACAACCGGGACACCCCTGAGGGTCCTACGGCATGCCTCGGTGAGAGGAGATTGTGCAAGCCAGACCTGTCTGTGAGCTTGGACAAGGAATGACATGACACAGCCAAGCTCTGTGGTCATCAGGGCAAAGGCCTGCAACACTGCGTCGCTAAAACCAACTGCTGCAGCTGCACCACCAGCGTCCTGAACAGATGCAGAGAGGGCGAACATGAGGTGCGCCAGGGAGTTGCCAAGGCAGCCAGCACATGCTCCTGCATTGTATGCCTTACGCAGGAGATCATCCGTAACCCGACATTGAGTCCACGGGCATCTGACGTCAGGACGCAGGGCTTCATCTGGCGACACAATCAGTGAAGCGACAGCGGGTTTAATTGCTGGCATATGGTCCAGGCCGGCCTTCACCGACTCGTGCATGGCAGCTAACACCCGACCGTCTGAGGAGAGCCGTGACAACACTCTCGGGTCCCGCCAACAAGCGTGCAATTTCTTAAGGTACTCCTCTGATGGAGGTACAGAAAAGAGAGTAGGAGCCGGTCCACACCTGAAAAAGACACTCCCAGAGTCAGATACCTCTCCTTGTGGGAGTTCCAGCTGCAGCTGCTTCAGGGCCATAGACATGACATCCCGCATGGAACTGTCACCGGGCTCTCCAACTGCACTCTGGGATGAAAATGACCCAGTGTCAGAGGCTTGAGAGGACTTGAATGTCCTCCTCATTTCTAAAATGAGAAGCAGAGGCTGCCAGAGATATAACATCCTCCTCCGCTACTAGTTCAGGCATGGGTGGGGAAGAGAGCCCAGCCACTGGAAGAGAGGCATCAGACTGACGTGTCTGCAACAAAAGCCCCATTTATACTACCCTTGTTAAACCGATCCATGCTGAGCTCGGTCCGAGCTTGGATCAGTTAACCAAGCCGAGCTTGGTTCTGACGACCGTTTACACATCACGCTATCTCGGTTCCTCACCTCCTAGTGACGATCTGCGGTACTGCTGCTCTCTAGGATTGAAGGAGGGAATCAAGATAAATAAAATGCCGCCGCTCGTAACATTCAGGAAGTTATGCTTGATTATTATTGTGATATTTCGTTGTTTGCGGAAAGTCAGGCGAAGACGGCAACTTTTGGTGAAATTACTTGACAGAGTCGGCTTTTGGGAAGTGGATAAGACAAACAAACGTATAACCAGGACTTAAAGATGCAAGAAACAACGACAGACGCTGAGGTTCATCACACTGCTAAGCAGAATCATCACTGGAAATCATGTGTCACGGTAGGGAAGCTAGTATTTTTATGAATGTCTGAAATGTGTCAGCTGGCTGTAAGGAGATGACGCGGTCTGCTCATGCGCTCTTTGTTATTAGAGAACCGAGTCAGGGAAAAACCAGGCCGAGCTCACACATGGAACTGGTCTGCATTTAGCACGGTCCGGTTGTGTCTGGCTCGGTTCAGCCTGCAAACACAAGCAGGCTGATATTGGGAGAGGGGGCGAACACGCTACCGCCACCAGTTATAAAACCAATTAAAACCGCAAGCGGTGATGATCGGCCCTCGCAGCCAAGCGCCGCTCTGGCCTATTGGCCACCGCTGGGGTTCACGCACTGCCGGTCGCCAGCCACCGCAGAAGTTGTCATGCATTTTTCTTGCCCGTTCACCGGGCGATTCACACGAACGCGTTGGGCAGCACTACTCCACGACTCACAAAAAATCTAGTGAAGATCAGTTGATGCAGCGAGGAGATACAGGTGTTGAATAATGAAAATGCATTTGGCCATCGGACCGGACTAAATGTTTCGGTGGGCTGAATTTGGCCCGCGGGCCGTACGTTTGACATTAGTAACATTAGTATACCAATTTAATCAAAGGTATCTTACTAGCTGTTAATCCAGCTTCATGTGAAAAGTTAACAAAACCTTTTTAGTTATTTAAAGTTAATTGTTATTTCATGTGTTTAAGGGTTTTGTTTCTTGCTTTAAGACAGCTTTTGTGAAAGTTTGACATCTAAATTGGTGGATACACACCCAAAAGTAATAATGTAAAAGTAACACTTTAGCAATTGGACTATTGCTAAAGTAACACTTTAGCAATAGTGTGTGTTTGGTCTCACGGACCAAAACATGGACTTGGTTTCACAGGAGAGGAGCCTGAGAGCTAAAGGATCTGCCTCCCATTCTACTTTTATTGATTCTAGGAACCACCAGAAGACTTGCAGCGTGAGAGGGAAGTGCTCTGTTAGGAACATACGGGGTAATCAGAGCTCTGATATATGATGGAGCTTGATTATTAAGGGCCTTATACAGCTAAAGATTTTGAGCTGCATTTTGTGGACAGTTGGTGTTGTCTGACAAACCCAATCTTCTTAAGCTGCAAATTCAGTATAGTTACAAAATTTCTTGCAACCTCTATGAAACTAGTCTAAAAAATAAATGATGCATTTTATTGTAAATATAAAATATTTAAAAACAAGATAAACATAGAGTATACAAATGTTTACAAATAATTATAAACATTGTTTTGCTTTGAGTCAAGCTCCAGAAAAATATTTTACAATTCTTTTTAAATCTTTATTGTGCTCCGCTCCGGCCTATTGGCCACCGCAGGGGTTCGCGCACCGCCAGCCGCCAGCCACGGCAGAAGCTGTCACGCATTTTCCCCGCCTGTCCACTGGGCAATACACACGAAGGCATTGAGCAGCGCTCCCCCACTACTCGCAAAAAATCTGGTGCAGATCAGTTGATGCAGAGATGTATTTGGCCACCGGAGGCAGTGGCGACCCACCAGCTTAAAATCTATGTATTGAGATCTTAAAAATGGTCTTATAGCTTAAAAGATCATCCTGTTTTGGTTGATTGTGTAGCCGAATAGAAGAGATGTTCTCAAAGCATTAAATAAGCCCTTTGACTTTTAAAAATGTTGTCCTTTTAAGGTAATTTTAAGTTACTTTTTATTAAATTTGTCAATATCCTATGGAAGTCTGGACATATGGCAGCGGCGTTTAAGGTGACTTCGCCACGCCACCACGCCGCACTGCTACATGGAATCCAGTTGATTTTGTAGCCGAATAGAAGAGATGTTCTCAAAGCATTAAATAAGCCTTTTGACTTTTAAAACTGTTTTCCTTTTAAGGTAATTTGAAGTTACATTTCATTAAATTTGTCAATATCCTATGGAAGTCTGGACATATGGCATCGGCGTTTCAGGTGACTTCGCCACGTCACCACGCCGCACTGCTACATGGAATCCAGTTGGGCCTGGAATCTACAACACACTAACATGTCTTCTGTTTCTAAACACAGTCTCATGTTGATTAGCTCAGAGGGGTAACATAGCAACTGTTAACAATAAAACATGACACTTCCTGTTGTCAGGGGGCGTGGCCTAAGCAATGTCATCATTTGACCATTGGATATTTTAGGAGACCCGATGATGATCAATCACAGAAAGTTTGGTGCCTCTGTGTGTGTCTGTGTAGGAGATATAACAGTTTTATTTTTTGTGGCGAATAGGTGAACTTTGACCCCTGCTAACGCCCCTTCAAAATGCTCAAAAACTCACCGTTTTGATAACGTTTAATTGGCCATGCCTTATGATCACACTGACCGAGTTTCAAGCCGCTCGCTCGAAATCCCTAGGAGGAGTTAGATCAAATACCAATGCTGTAAACGTCAAAAATGGTGTCAAAATCAGACATTCAGTCTAAAATGGCCAACTTCCTGTGATATTTGCACTATGACATTAATTGTAAATTCTGAGCGTCTTGGTGAGCTCTACAACTGTACCAAATCTCATGTCTCTACGATGAAGTAAGTGAATAGCAAAGGGTCCTTTGAAAATTGCTAGGTGGCGCTGTTGAGGCATTTTTCTTTTGATTTATGTGACGACCTTAAAATACAAAATTTTTAAACAGTCTTCATGCATCTGCCAAGGTTGGTGAGTTTTTGAATATGATAAAGCCCCCAAAAAGGCCCCTCTTTAGGGTGGAAGATTAATAATAATAATAATTAAAGCCGCAAGCGGCGATGAGCGGCCCTCGCAGCCAAGCACCGCTGGGGTACGCGCACCGCCAGCTGCCAGCCAAATTAATTGACTTTTACATTCCTGCAGTGAAAAAGAAGGTTCATAATAAGTCATTTGGTTGGACAATTATTCAGAAAGCAAGAGAATTAGGATTAAATCATTGAAATATTAGTCCAACAGTACCATTATCAATAACACCACCATGGATCTTACCTGAATCAATAGTAGATTTAACAATATTGGAAAAGAAAAATAGAGATAAAATGTATATATGTAATTCTTTAATAGTGGAGGAATATATAGAACAGTTTTATAATTATGTAAAAATGTATACGGATGAATCAAAAAAATCAATTAGGACAAACTGGAGTAGGTGTAATAATTCCAGAGTTTAAACTGCATATAGGGAAGAAATTAAATGAAGGAATATCTGTTTATACGGCAGAAATGATTGCATTATTAGGTGCTGTAGAATGGATTGAGGAAGTGAGACCATTAAGAGCTGTCATATGTTCAGATTCAAGTTCATCATTGATCAGTTTAAAAAGAAATCATTCAGAAAGCCGTCCAGATATCTTATTAGTAATTCAACAAATATTATATCATATTCAGATGATGGGGTTATCAGCTGTGTTTCTTTGGGTTCCTGCACATATAGGAGTGAAAGGTAATTAAATGGCTGATAAGACAGCTAAAGAGTCGATAAATAAAAGTAAGAGTGATTAAGAATAGACATGGGTAAATCAGAGGTTCAAAGTATTATGCTGCCATCTTGTGGTCAAAAATAATACCCGTTTTTATGACAAAATGACATCTTTGATGAAAATTAATTGACTTTCTTTAGGGTTTACACAATTGGTCCAAGAGACTTTTTTGTAGGGACTGAGAAGTTACATCTGCTTACCAAGTTTCATAATTCTCAGACAAAGCATGGCTTGGGGCTTACTGATTTAATGCGTTTTTAATGGTTTTCCACAAACCTGATTTTTGCAATGTGACAGCTCAGGCAAATATGCATATTTCATAAAACCTTTGATAACTTTTAACCCTCAAGGTCTCATCTCCACGCTGAAAAAATTTGAAAGTGATAGCTTAAAATGCCTACGACTAGTTCGTTAAAGTTTGAGGCAAAAACCGTCAATATTTTACCCTTTGACCCAAAATGGCAGGCTTCCTGTGGGTTTTAGAGCATACCCACAATAGACTTTTTTTCATAATTTTAAGAAAGCTACCTAGGTAAAAAATTTCAGCTTTCTACGTGTTACGGTTTGGCCCAACTCACTCTAGTTGGCGCTGTTGAGCGGGTTTGCCACGCCCGCTTTCAATTACACTAAAATCATGCGATTTCTCACGGGGGACAATTTTGGGCAAAGTTTGGTGAGTTTTCATGCATGTTTAGGCCTCCAAAAAGCCGTTTCAAAAGTCCCAAGAATAAATAATAATAATAATAATAATAATAATAATAAAATCTGCAGTTACAATAGGCCTTCGCAGCGCTTAGCTGCTCGGGCCTAATAATAATAATAAAATCTGCAGTTACAATAGGCCTTCGCAGCGCTTAGCTGCTCGGGCCTAATAATAATAATAAAATCTGCAGTTACAATAGGCCTTCGCAGCGCTTAGCTGCTCGGGCCTAATAATTAAACAACACAGATACAATAGGCCTTCGCAGCGCTTCGCTGCTCGGGCCTAATAATAATAATAAAATCTGCAGTTACAATAGGCCTTCGCAGCGCTTAGCTGCTCGGGCCTAATAATAATAATAAAATCTGCAGTTACAATAGGCCTTCGCAGCGCTTAGCTGCTCGGGCCTAATAAGAAACAACACAGAAACAATAGGCCTTCGCAGCGCGTCGCTGCTCGGGCCTAATAATAATAATAAGAAGAAGAAGAAGAAACAACACAGAAACAATAGGCCTTCGCAGCGCTTCGCTGCTCGGGCCTAATAAGAAACAACACAGAAACAATAGGCCTTTGCAGCGCTTCGCTGCTCGGGCCTAATTAACACTACAGATACAATAGGCCTTCGCAGCGCTTCGCTGCTCGGGCCTAATAATTAACACTACAGATACAATAGGCCTTCGCAGCGCTTCGCTGCTCGGGCCTAATAATTAACACTACAGATACAATAGGCCTTCGCAGCGCTTCGCTGCTCGGGCCTAATTAACACTACAGATACAATAGGCCTTCGCAGCGCTTCGCTGCTCGGGCCTAATAATTAACACTACAGATACAATAGGCCTTCGCAGCGCTTCGCTGCTCGGACCTAATTAACACTACAGATACAATAGGAGGCCTTCGCAGCGCTTCGCTGCTCGGGCCTAATAAACCAAAGAAACTAACAATGTTAGCCGTACTCAAACTTCAGTAAATGAAGTTGGTCACACTGGGAGAGGGAGGGGGCGAACACGCTACCGTCACCAGTTATAAAACCAATAAACCAAAGGAGCTAACAACGTTAGCCGTATTTAAACTTCAGTAAATGAAGTTGGT
Organism: Fundulus heteroclitus; assembly: GCF_011125445.2. Taxonomy (NCBI): domain Eukaryota; kingdom Metazoa; phylum Chordata; class Actinopteri; order Cyprinodontiformes; family Fundulidae; genus Fundulus; species Fundulus heteroclitus. Next base: position 3,509,394 of record NW_023396813.1, read on the forward strand.
CACACTGGGAGAGGGGCCGAAAACGCTGCTGTCACCAGGTATAAACTAATAAACCAAGGGCGCTAACAACTTTAGCCGTATTCAAACTTCGGTAAATGAACTTGGTCACACTGGGAGAGGGGGGCGGAAACGCTGCTGTCACCAGGTATAAACTGGTAAACCAAAGGAGCTAACAACGTTAGCCGTATTCAAACTTCGGTAAATGAAGTTGGTCACACCAGGAGTAGGGGCGAAAGCGCCGCTGTCACCAGTTCCCAACCAAAACAGCACAAGCTGTAGGTAACACGGTAACAAGAAGCCCTGAGCTAGGAGAGTGGGTGTGCACGCTACCGTCACCAGCAAACAGCAAACTTATCTTCCGAAAAACTTCCAACAGATCAATTCATTGCAGCCCCAGGAAGGTGGAGGAAAACTGCAATTCCAGCGAGAGATGGGGCGTCAAACAACAGGGAAGATAGCGAACTGCTTGCAAGAAGAAAAAAGGAACAGAGCCAAGGATGACACCAGGCTATATAACCTCTGAGTGGTCATCCGGCGTCACAGGTGTGACTCTGTTGGTATAATTACTGGAACTGCACATGCCCGAAGGGAACATTCATTGCTTTCAGTACTGCCCTCTGGCAGTCAGGAGGGATGAAATAGAACTTTATTTTAGAAAAGTATATTCTAAAGCACGATATGCTAAATTAAAAATAAATGACCTTTAGTGCACTTGATTTTTTATTTATGTATTTTTCCAGAAATAATTAGATTTCATTCAGAAACTTAAGATGATGGAGAGAAGCTTAAAGTGGAGGGACACAGCATATTCAGGTCACATGGCCATTAGCTTTCTAAAATACCATTTATCAACATTAATGCTTTTTATGCTGTATTTCCTGCTTGTGGCGCTATCGGACCATTGCGGAGCGAAAGGAAAACTCAAAAACTCAAAATTATAAATTTTTCTAATTCAAACAAACCATAGCTTTGTTTAAATTAGCTTGTAGCAAGCTGATAGATAGCACTAATGCTAGCGGACATTAGAGCTTGTTTGAAAAAGACTGTTTAATAAGCATAATGAGTGGACTGGAAAACACAAACATTAATGTTCCAAAACCCTCATGGGATTTTAAACACCGATGAGTTTAAAACGACTCGTGGGTTTTAAAAATTCAAGGGAGGTTTAAAACCCATGAGGGTAATGCTGCTACCTAGAAGCAAAAGCAGAGCCGTGTTTAACACACCTCTGTGGTGTGTTAAACCATCACTATTGAGACAGTGTCTATCCTACGGCCAAAACTGAATGAATTAAAACAAATCTAAAAGGAGCAAATCGTAAAAATTAACAAGATTCAACTTGAACCGAAAAATAAAACAATTAAATGTGTTTTATTAAATATAAGGTATCTCCCTCCCAAGACGCCGATTCTTCAGTTATGCAAAACGTTTTTTTGGATCAGGCCGAGTTTTAGCTGCATCCTGCATCCTGCATTATGTAGTATACAGGGGGTAACGATGGGTGATTAGCCTCTCACGGCCACCGCATGATCTGAAATCGGATGATTAGATGAAAATTAAACATGTTTGAAATTCAGTCGGCCCTCGTGAGTGACCATGAGTGCATCCTGCTGTTGAAGCAGAGTTACGAGCGTCTACGAGCCACTGATCTCTATTTATTCACTGGATTGCTGATTCGCCGTTGGTAGTACACGTTGCTGTAAAGCCATCAGCCGCCATATTGGTATTCCCTATTTTCCTGCACTACAGCATCGAACAACAATGATTTTCTCATGTTCAGGGGGGGCTTATGACTTTTAAAATGTCAAATGCCATATACTTTTATGTTTTGTACTTACACTATTATGTACTGAGAAAGTCATGTACTGAAATATTTTGCATGTTATTTATATATACACACATAAATATATATATTTATGTATATATATATATATATATATATATATATATATATATATATATATATATATATATATATATATATATATATATATATATATATTGTATATACAGTATATAGGAAACATGGAGCGGTAGATCGACAGGCGGATTGGTGCGCCATCTGCTGTGAAGCGGGCGCTGTACCGATCTGTTGTGGTGAAGAGAGAGCTGTACCGATCTGTTGTGGTGAAGAGAGAGCTGAGCCAAAAGGCAAAGCTCTCGATTTACCGGTCGATCTACGTTCCTACCCTCATTTATAGTCATGAGCTTTGGGTCGTGACTGAAAGAACGAGATCCCGGATACAAGCGGCCGAAATGAGTTTTCTTCGTAGTGTGTCTGAGCTCTCCCTTAGAGATAAGGTGAGGAGCTCAGTCATCCGGGGAGGACTCAGAGTAGGGACTATGGCCGTTTCTCAATATGCGTTATTGTGCATTCTTGTGTGCTCGTGACACGTCATCAGCCTCAGCCCGAGCACTGTTCCAATTGACGAGAACGCCAAACCGAGAATGCGATGAATGTTGTTCTTGCTCTTTATCGAGCATGCATCAGAGCAGACTTGTGCATTCTTCAGACTGACCGTTGGCCCAGAATGCACCGCGGCCGCAGCTTGATTCGAGACAGCACAAACAGAGCTCACAGCGGTAAGTTAAATATTCCCTTTTCTGCTGCTGTTCAAAAGTACGTTTTCAGATCGTTTGAGGCGAGAACATTATATTTTAAGTTTCCCTATGTGGCCTGTTTACAGAGTTATTGCGTAATTAAAAAAAGTAGTGTGCATAGTACCACTGGTTATGATTTATTTGTTTTGTGTTTATCTGACTGACGTGTGTTGCTTTATTAACTCAATACTTGCTGGAATAAATTGTAAATGTCTCCCAAGGACGACAGCAGCATATAAAACTAGGAACGTTCAACTACTGGTGGTGCGTGTAACTGAAGTACTTTAATTGTTACTTGTAAAAAAAATAAAAAAAAAATAAAAAAAAAAGGAAAATTTGCCCCCCCCCCCCCCCCCCCCCCCCCCATTGCACCGGTGGGCCCAAGCGGCCCCTTGGTATGCCTATGGCTTTGACCTGCCCTGGCTGGCTGTGTGCAGGACGGAAAACTCCCAACAACTGCAGCTAAATTTGGGGAGGGTTTGGGGTTGTTGCCGGTCTCAGGTAATTTGCAAAAAATCTATAAGACCTACACCAATGAGGGTTACATTTCCTGAATCCAGACAGACATACCTACGTTTTGATGTATAATTTGTGCACGTAGAGTGAAAATTGAGCAAGTAAGCTTTAGTTGTTCAGTGGTTTTTGGATAATTTTGTCACTATGGTAACTGAAAATGGCGTGATGAGAAAACGATAAAAGAGATCCACATTCCGTTTTCACTTCTGAATAGTTCAAAGATATATCTACAAACTGCAAGTCAAACAATGTTCGTAGGTGAAAGCATGACGACACAGTAGAGCGTTGAAAATGGCAATTTTTCGGTACCGTACCGGCTGTCTGCTGAAGTTGTTCGGTCTTTTTTACATAATTTTGACGTTGGGGTTGTTGCCGTTCTGAGGTGATTTGCGAAAAATCTATAAGACCTACAGCAAAGAAGGTTACATTTCCTGAATCCAGACAGAAATACCTACGTTTTGATGTATAATTTGTGCACGTAGAGTGAAAATTGAGCGAGTAGGCTGAAGTTGTTCGGTCTTTTTCGCATAAGTTTCACTTTGGGGTTGTTGCCGGTCTGAGGTGATTTGCAAGAAATCTAAAAGACCTACACCAATGAGGGTTACATTTCCTGAATCCAGACAGAAATACCTACGCGTTGATGTATAATTTGTGCACGTAGAGTGAAAATTGAGCAAGTAAGCTTTAGTTGTTCAGTGGTTTTTGGATAATTTTGTCACCGTGGTAACTGAAAATGGCGTGATGAGAAAACGATAAAAGATATGCACATTCCGTTTTCACTTCTGAATAGTTCAAAGATATAAATTTACAAACTGGAAGTTAAACGATGTTCATAGGTGAAAGCATGACGACACAGTAGAGTGTTGAAAATGACAATTTTTCGGTGTTTTTTTGCGAATTTTGTTCCAACCGTAAGTCGAAATGGCGTCAAGTACAAATAGCACACTTCACGGCATCGAGACGCACGTTTTGATACGTGCCCGACCCTACGGTTCGGGCTGTATTAACGGTGACGGAATATTAATAAACAATAATAATAATAACTAGAAACGTTCAACTTCTGAAGAAGTTGAAGAAGGCGCCCGCCTGGTGATGCGCGTAACCGTCAAAGGCAAAGCTTCCGAGTTCCTTGGTCGTAGGCTTTTATCACTTGGGGATTTTAAATCAAATCTGAGTGTGAAAAGGATTTGTCTTCGTCAAAACCAGCCGACAGGAGAAGGTCTGCATCCAAGCAGCATGGAAAATTGGTGTTATTAAAACATGATTAAATACTTCAATGTAGCATGAAAAAATGAAATATGTGAATAAAAATGTTAAAGGCATTACAAACTACTAAAGGCAGTACAAACTCTGTGAAGCAGAAGTTGGTGAGACCTTCCTAGAGCTACTTCCGGTTAGCAACATGCTAAGCGTTAGCCGCTAACATGGTTGTGTCCAGTATCACCGGGTGATTGTACTCTGTTAGTTTGGTCCAAATCCTGTACTGGGAAGTTCCTCAAAAAGGGTGCCAATACTTAATGTCACCAAAGCTCACCAAAGGCCATGTGTCAGATCGGCCTCCTTTAGCAACTAAGCCTCACCAAATCTGGGCCCAGAACTCAACATTTGACAAAAATGGTGTGTAGTGCCATTTCCCACAGGTGAGTGGTGCTGTATTGGCCTGGAGGTAGTTCTTGCTGTTGCAATTTTTTCATCATTCACTCATTTATATCAGTTGTTCAAATTATTTATTTGTTACTTGTAAAAAAAAAAAATATTGGGTACCCCCGAGCGGGTTGCGAACTTGCGACCTTTGGTGCACCAGCCCAACACCTAAACCACTGTACCAAAAAAAAGTGCCATGCTGGGCTCTGCATTTTTGAGAGGTCAACTGTGTTGAAGAAGTGGTTTTTGGTGAATTTTGTTCCAACCGTGAGCCGAAACGGCGTCAAGTACAAAAAGCCCTGATCGCGGCGTCAAGACCAACGTTTCGATATATAGTATATGGGGGTAGACCCTACGGTTCGGGCTGTATTAACGGTAACTATAATAATAATAATAAAGAAACCCTTATTAGGTGCATAGCATAAGGCCTCCGCCATGCATTTTCAATGCATAGGCGGGCGCCTAATAAAGAAATCCTTATTAGGTGCATAACATAAGGCCTCCGCCATGCATTTTCAATGCATAGGCGGGCGCCTAACTAGAATCATTCAACTTCTGAAGAAGTTGAAGAAGGCGCCCGCCTGGTGGTGGGCATGACCGTCAAAGGCAAAGCTGCCGAGTTCCTTGGTCGTAGGCTCTCATCGCTTGGAGATTTTAAAATCAAACCTTCTGAGCGAAAAGGATTTGTCTTCATCAAAACCTGCCGACCGGGAAAACTTTGCGTCTGCAGAGCTGCAAACTGCGTATTTCGATCTGAGACGCAGCTAATGAGCTAATTGGCGACAGCCGACAGTCAACGATTCCCATTCATTTGCTACGGTAGTCCTAAACCACTCCTGACATAATACACTTTTGGGCCACAAGCGTCATTTTGGGGGCGTTGTTTCCACTTCCTTTCGTAGAGCCGTTTTTAAGAGAAAGAAGAAAAGGCAAAAACGGTCCAAACAAAAGGTCGTAACGTTTACATTTGTAACCTCTGCCTTACATAAACACTAGAATTAAATCTTAATAAATAAAAGTATAGACAATTATTTCAGTAACTCAATTCAGTAAGTGAAATATACTATATACAGGAGTTGGACAATGAAACTGAAACACCTCTCATTTTAATGTGGGAGGTTTCATGGCTAAATTGAACCAGCCTGGTGGCCAATCTTCATTAATTGCACATTGAACCAATAAGAGCAGAGTGTGAAGGTCCAATTAGCAGGGTAAGAGCACAGTTTTGCTCAAAATATTGCAATGCACACAATGTTATGGGTGACATGGGTGAGTTCAAAAGAGGACAAATTGTTGGTGCACATCTTGCTGGATGTGTCAAAACGTTCTTCAATTGAATAAAAACAAAACTGAAGTAATAATATTTGGACCAATAGAGGAGAGATCAAAAGTTAGCATAGCTTCAGTCGCTTCAGCTAGAAACCACTGATCAGGCCTGAAATCTGGGTGTAGTAATGGACTCAGACATGAACCTCCAAAAGCATCTAAAGACAGTTACAAGGTCGGCTTTGTATCACCTGAGCAACATTTCCAGGATTAAAGGACTGATGTCTCAGCAGGATCTGGAAAAACTAATCCATGTGTTTATATTTAGTAGAACTGATTACTGCAACGGTGTTTTCACAAGTCTGCCTGAAAAGTGGACCAGACAGCTGCAGCTGATCCAGAACGCTGCTGCCCGCGTCCTCACAAAGACTAAGAAAGTAGAGCACATCCCCCCAGTTCTAAAGTCCTTACACTGGCTCCCTGTATCTCACAGAATAGACTTTAAAATACTTCTGTTAGTTTATAAATCCCTAAATGGCTTAGCACCTAAATACATTACAGACTTGTTATCAGTGTATCAACTTTCCAGACCACTAAAGTCTTCTTGCTCCAGCCTACTCTGCATACCTAGAACCAGAACTAAACAAGGAGAAGCAGCATTTAGTTCCTATGATCCGCTTATCTGGAACAAACTTCCAGAAAACTGTAAAAGTGCGGAAAGCCTGAGTTCTTTTAAATCAAGATTAAAAACACATTTGTTTAAAATTGCCTTTGACTGTTCTAGTTAAACTGTTTTACTGTTTTCAATGTTCTTCTTTGTTTCTACATTCTATCTCTACTTGCTTTTACTCTATTTTCTATCTACATTTTATTCCTACTTGCATTTATTTTGCTATATTTTAATCATGTAAAGAACTTGGTATTGTCTCTGTACTGAATTGTGCTATATAAATAAATTTCCCTTGCCTTGCCTTGCATCTGTGACCAAGACAGCAAGTGTTTGTGATGTATCAAGAGCCACGGTGTCCAGGGTAATGTCAGCACACCACCAACAGGGGCAAAGGAAGGTTTTAAAATGTGGGGGGGCAAATAAGATAGATAAGGTATTATAGCCAAATGGCGAGCGGAGCGAACCAAAAAATCTTTTGGGTCCATAGGCAAGGAAAAGTGAAATGCACCCCTATTTAACACGTTTAATGAGCATGCTGATTAAAGAAGCAATCAGTACATCTACATCTATATCAGCACTGTAGGCTTAAGAATTATTTTTTCGAGGCACATCATTATCTTCTCAACATTTAGGGGGTATTTACCAAACAAAGAACTACCCCAAGAGGCAACAGATATTGACAGATTAAATTTGGTATTATCTCAAAGACAAAGAACAATGTTTAAATATAAAATTGTTACATACTGTTCAATAAATAAGCTTTTTTAATTAAGAGTAATTTTCATTTGAAGGTCCTTTTATGGGGGCCGCCATCTTGGTGAAGAACAGTACTGCCACCTCCCAGTTTGTGACGTCACTGTGCAGGATCGGCTGTAGAGCAAGTCCCCCCGTTATCATGGCAAAATATATATTTTTAACCTCTTAAACAAAGATAGACGTGGTATTAAGCGTTTAAATTTAAATTAATACTAATTTTACATTTTAGAGACATAAAAAGACAAAAAATAAGCATTAAAGTACAGTTTATAGGTTGAGTATAAGATGAGTATAAAACTTATCTTTAGAACCAATCTCTGCTGAAAATGGTGATCTGCACCGCCTAATCTACTTTCAGCAGTTATCATCACTTATTGCAACCGTAAACTGCAGAAAATACAGGCAGATCGGCTCTTTCTGAGTTTACTCTGCTCCTGTCATGATGAGCTGCAGCGCATTATGAGGCGGAGGGATATTTCGGCATCACTTAGTTTAGACCCCAAACAATCGACTTCACTTTCAGAAACAAGCCCAAAAAAACCCTGCAACCCGCAACTCACAAAATTTACAAGCGACTTTAGAAAAAAATAAGACCAAAGTCGTATAAAATAAGTGGGCTTCACAACAGTGAGCACCGGGGGGGATTCTAGGATCTGACCTTTAGGGGTGCTCAGCCCCCAGTGTTGACTGTGATTCCTGGCATGAACAACAGGCTTTCCATTTTTAGTCCAGATGTAAGATTCTTAGAGTTGACTCATTTTTGAGCTAAAGATCATCAAACAAGCTACAATATAGGCCCATCCAAAGGCAGTGACAACCAGATTGAAATGTTTTCACGCGATAAAACCTTGTGCATTTGTAAACACTTTCAGTTCAACCTGCTGGCTTAATGACTTTAACGACTGCCCATTACTAAGGGGGTGGACCTATTTCGGTTAAATTTGCATGTTATCTAAGCCATTACGAGGCCTTTGTTGGCAGTAGTATAAAGCTTGTTACTCCACATTACTCCAGACTTTTTGAATTGAGAAAGCTTCCTGGAGAGGAAGCGAAACGTCTTCAACTACAGAAAACAAGTCCAGTTGCTTTGTTTTTTACTTTTTTTGGAATGACCATGACCTGGATGACTGAGAATCTTCACCAGTAACTTGTGCATTTGTAAAACCTGCATGATGGCAATAGTTAGACTAGCTATATTGATAAAAGTGAGGAATAATTTCCCTAAAGACAAAAAACTAACAGCTTTCTTGAAATTTAATTTTCTCTGGCTTGACAGAGCAAAACATGGTAGCCCACAAAAACCTTTTGCTGCAAAGTGTTTTTCAACTGGCTGAAAAAAGGGCTGCTACTACTACACTTTCCTTATTGTCGTATTGCTTTGCTTACAAGAGAGACAAATCTAGCAGTCTGGATATATACCCAGTTGTGGAAAAGCATATATATATATATATATATATATATATATATATATATATATATACACAATATAGGGCTGGATGTAGGGCTGGACAGACTCATAAAAGTTGGATACCAAAAAGATGCCCACACCTGTTACTTATTAACTAGGTCCCAGTAAACAGTACATAGTCATACCAGATGTAAATGATTTACACATACTAAGAGTACTGAAGCTTAACCCATATTAAACAAAATAATAATAATGAATTTGAACATTAAAAAGATAGTGAAATAACCAGTAGATTTCAAGTAATTAAAATGTTAATTAAGAGAAAACAAATTAATTAATAATGGGGGGTGGCAAAACATACCTTTTGCCCCCCCTGTCCAAAAAGTGAGGGGGGCACTTGCCCCCCTTGCCCCCCCTATTCCTACGCCACTGACCAAGAAGGACGAACCACATCCAACAGGATTAACTGTGGACGCACGAGGAAGCTGTCTGAAAGGGATGTTCGGGTGCTAACCCGGATTGTATCCAAAAAACATAACACCACATAACTCTACTTATAACTAACTATCTGAAATATAAACTAAAGGTCACCAATCAGTTCTAAAACATCTTTAGATGAACCCTTGTTGAGTCCTGGAGAACCAGCGTACCAGATTAGCGCCTTACAAAGAGTTTACAATCATTCTGTTACATTTATCTCAGTGTCTTTTACTCAGGTGAGCAGCAACTCCTGGTCTTGTCTTACTTATTATTTTATTTAACCTGGACACGAACATTTATCACAGGATCAGCCCAATCCAAATAAACTGAATCGTTTAACAAACTTACCATAACACAATGAACTTCCACTTCTTCTTCTTCTGTTTTAAAAGTGGTGCGCCTTTCTTCTTCTTCGTGTTTTAATGGGTGCTGACCACATCCAAAAGGATCATTACCGCCCGTCTAGTGGTGCGCTCTGTTCCTCATCTTTATATTATCAGCAGCGCAACCAGCTACCGTAATAACAGTCTACGCGCAACATTTTCCCCTTGGTAAAATTGGGGACATTTCCTGGGACAGCTTTAGCGGGGACAGGGGGTCCAAAACGGGGACAGTGCCCGGAAATCGGGGATGTCTGGTCACCCTAGTAAAGATAGCAGTGTGGTGTTAGCTTTAGCCTAGCACGCACCCCCTCCGCGGTTCACCGGCTTTGTTTACGTTCCGGTCGCCAGCTGAGTTGCACTTCCGCCCGGCCGGGAGAAGTCGGCAGGATCCAGTGTTCTGGAGATCTCTAGGATGACAGGGATATCGGCGATAAATGTATCACTGTTATAGCTCCGAAGGTCCAGAAACTCATGTGTGCTATAGCGCAGCAACGCGGTGCAGTTTTGGTAGAAAAAGTCCGGTGAAAAATAGATGTCTGGTCACCCTAGTAAAGTGAAAAATAGATTAAAAAAAACTTCAGGAAAACTTTGTTGTTTTTTGATGTGAGACAGTGCAGAGCTGAAAAGTCCATATTGCGCCTGCTAATGAGCAGTAGTTCTTGCTGTTGCAATTTTTTCATCATTCATTCATTTATATCAGTTGTTCAAATTATTTATTTGTTACTTGTAATTAAATAAAAATATTGGGTACCTCCCGCGGGTTGTGAACCTGCGACCTTTGGTGCACCAGCCCAACACCTAAACCACTGTACCAAAAAATAGTGACCTGCTGAACTCTGCATTCTGGAGAGGTCAAGTGTGTCTAGAAGGTGGTTTTGAGAAGTGTTTTTTGGTTAATTTTGTCACTACGGTAACTTTAAATGGCATCAAGTACAAATAGCACACTTCGCGGCGTCGAGACGCACGTTTTGATATATAGTTTGTACGGGTTCAGCCTACGGTTCAGGCTGTATTAACGGTGACGGAAGAAAAATAAAGAATAACTAGAAAATTTCTGAAGAAATTTAGCAAGGCGCCTGCCACTTGGTGCGTACCGTACCGTCAGAAATAGCAACAGGAAGCAACACTGCGATTTTCAGCTTCCTACGGTCTTCACAGCCCCCGCAGCGGCCGTCGAAAGGTGCCATGTTAAGTCAATGGACCTCCTAGGAGCCTAATGCTAGCAGCGTTGTCATGGAGACTCACTGACAGCTGCAGCCCTCTCTCTGTCTGTAAAGGCAGAAGAACTCTGGCTAAGTAGAAGTTGATAGGACCTTCCTAAAGCTATTTCCGTTCAGCAACATGCTAACGGTTAGCCGCTAGCATGGTTGTGTTCAGTGTCAGCGGGTGATGTTACTCTGTTAGTTTGGTTGAAATCCTGTACTGAGAAGTGCCTAAAAAGGGAGAAAATCCTAAAATTCACCAAATCTGTCAAGCAGGAGTTTGTACAAGCTTCTTATAGCTACTTCCGGTTAGCAACATGCTAACCGTTAGCCGCTAACATGGTTGTGTATGGTATCACTGGGTGAGTGTACTCTGTCAGTTTGGTCAAAGTCCTGTACTGGGACGTGCCTCAAATAGGGAGAAAAAACGTTGTTCATAACGTTGCCATGGTAACTCAAAATGGCGGGTGGTACAAGAAAATACTTCATGTGATCAGCACACATGTTTTGATATACACAATGTGGGGATTATAATACAAAACTCCAAGTCTTACACACCGGGAATCGATCCCATGACCTCTTGCATGCAAAAGCTTGCGCTTTCCATCTGAGCTACACTGCAGCGCTATATATGGGCATGCATTATTGGGACCATAAGGGGTTTGGTCCCCCATTGAAAAGCATTGGATGTTTGACACCTCATAGCTTGGAGATGCTTTATGCGACGTAGCCCAAATTTATTGTGGAGGTTTCTCTCTAAAGTAAGAACAGACTCTGTGAAGCAGAAGTTGGTGAGACCTTCCTAGAGCTACTTCCAGTTAGCAACATGCTAACCATTAGCCGCTAACATGGTTGTATTTGGTATCACTGGGTGAGTGTACTCTGTTAGTTTGGTCCAAATCCTGTACTGGGAAGTGCCTCAAATAGGGGTGCCAATACTTAATGTCACCAAACGTGACCAAAGTTCATTGGTCAGATTGGCCTCCTTTAGCAACTCAGCCTCACCACATCTGGGCCCAGAACTCAACATTTGACCAACATGGTGTGTAGTGCCATTTCCCACATGTGAGTGGTGCTGTATTGGCCAAGTGGGTCGTGTCTAGGCATCATGCCAGGTCCTGTTGGAAGCAAAGACCCAATAGGAAAGCATGTAAAATCCAAAATGGGACAGTAAACTGACACATGGCTGAAAGTCACATGAAAATTTTAAAATGTTAAGAGGAAGTGACTGTGCGAATTTCAGATTTCTACATTAATCACAGCCGCTGCAGCTGGCGTCGAAAGTTGCCATTCTATCTCAATGGAACGTCTCCCACTGGCCCTCAGAGTTCCGTCGTCATGGAAACTCACTGACACAGCTGCAGCGGGCCAGTCTAAAGAAGTGCAGACACTTTGTGTCCAAGTCTGCCTATTGGATTATAATGGAGAACTTTGCCTCGAACAACGCACAATTTCTCCGGAACCGTAAATGGTAGAGACGTAATTTTTTCTCTGTTTATTTCGTAACGGATAGGGGAAGAAGAAAAGCTATCGGTTTTTGCTGGAAAAAGTTTAATAAAGGCGTAAAAAATTATGATCTAAAGGACATTTTTATGAAATTTCAGAAATCCTCTGAAAATGGTCCCGAACAAATCGCTCTGGCTAAAAAAGTATAAGAGATATCAAAATAATTCTTTCACTGTGAGTATCAGCAGGCTTTTGATGACCATGTAGCTCATTTTCATATTTTTACAAAAATCGGTGTAGGCACAGCGACGATGTAAAAACGTGGATGATGTGGGAAAATGCAGCTCCATAGCGATTTCAGGATTTTGCACATTCGCTACTCCCGAACAAATTGTTCCTGTGGAAAAACCGTAACAGTTATCCACAAAATTCATTTTTCTTGAGTGCCAGAAGGGTTGGGACATTCATGTGTGAAAGTCTCATGCCTGTACATAAAACGGTTTAGGAGTAGTGACGATGCGAAAACATGTGATGTTTTGGATTTTCAGACGTCATTTTTCAAAACCGCTCCATAGGAAATGAATGGGGGAGGTTTCGGGTTTGTGTCGGTCTGAGGTGATTTGCGAAAAATCTATAAATGCCACACCAATGAGGGTTACATTTCCCGAATCCTGACAAAAATACCTACGTTTTGATGTATAATTTGTCTACATAGAGTGAAAATTGAGTGAGTAAGGTCAAGTTGTTCGGAGTTTTGAAATCTTTAAAAAAGCTAGAGTGGGCCACTCTAGCGGTTGGAGAATTCCGTCATTGACTTTCATTGTAAACGATGATTTCGCTGATTTTTGGACATGAGCTTTGAGGAGTAACTGTGAAGAGACGATAAAAAATATCCATATGCCGTTTTCACTTCTGAGTAGTTCACAGATATATCTACAAACTGGAAGTTAAACGGTGTTCGTAGGTGAAAGCATGACGACACAGTACAGCGTTGAAAATGGTCATTTTGAGGCTTTTTTTTCCCCCGACTCCATTCATTCCTATGGGTTTTTTTGGGGTGGGTTTTCGTTAATTTTGTCGCCATGGTAACTCGAAACCCCAATAAAAGTAGTAGCACACTATTGCCGACCGAACCGCACGTTTTGATACCTATATTGTGGGGGTGCAAGCTACGGTTCGGGCCGCATTGACGCACAAATAATTAAGAATATTAATAACTAGAAAAATTTCTGAAGAAATTTAGCAAGGCGCCTGCCACTTGGTGCGTACCGTACCGTCAGACATAGCAACAGGAATAACACTGCGAATTTAAGCTTCCTACGGTCTTCACAGCCCCCGCAGCGGCCGTTGAAAGGTGCCATGTTAAGTCAATGGACCTCCTAGGAGCCTCTTGCTAGCAGCGTTGTCATGGAGACTCACTGACAGCTGCAGCCGTCTCTGTCTGTAAAGGCAGAAGAACCCTGGCTAAGCAGCGGTTGGTAGGACCTTCCTAAAGCTACTTCTGGTTAGCAACATGCTAACGGTTAGCCGCTAGCATGGTTGTGTTCAGTATCAGCGGGTGATGTTACTCTGTTAGTTTGGTTGAAATCCTGTACTGAGAAGTGCCTAAAAAGGGAGAAAATCCTAAAATTCACCAAATCTGTCAAGCAGAAGTTTGTACAGGCTTCCTAGAGCTACTTCCGGTTAGCAACATGCTAAATGTTAGCCGCTAACATGGTTGTTTTTGGTATCACTGGGTGAGTGTACTCTGTTAGTTTGGTCCAAATCCTGTACTGGGATGAGCCTCAAATATGGAGAAAAGACGTCGTTTATAACGTTGCCATGGTAACTCAAAATGGCGGGTGATACAAAAAAATACTTCATGGGATCAGCACACATGTTTTAATATACACACTGTTGGGATTATAATATAAAACTTTAATTCCCCCCCACCGGGAATCGATCCCATGACCTCTTGCATGCAAAGCCTGCACTTTCCCTCTGAGCTAAACTGTAGCACCATATATGGGCATGCATTATTGGGTCCATAAGGGGTTTGGTCCCCCATTGAAAAGCATTGGATGTTTGACACCTCATAGCTTGGAGATGCTTCATGCGACGTAGCCCAAATTCCTTGCGGAGCTTTCTCTCTAAAGTAAGAACAGTTTCTGTGAAGCAGAAGTTGGTGAGACCTTCATAGAGCTACTTCCGGTTAGCAATATGCTAACAGTTAGCCGCTAACATGGTTGTGTTCAGTATCACCGGGGGATTGTACTCTGTCAGTTTGGTCCAAATCCTGTACTGGGAAGTGCCTCAAATAGGGGTGCCAATACTTAATGTCACCAAACGTGACCAAAGTTCATGGGTCACATTAGCCTCCTTTAGCAACTCAGCCTCACCACATCTGGGCATAGAACTCAACATTTGACCAAAATTGTCAGTAGCGCCATTTCCCACAGGTGGGTGGTGCTGTATTGGCCAATTGGGTCGTGTCTGGTTATCATGCCAGGTCCTGTTGGAAGCAAAGGCCCAATAGGAAAGCATGTGAAATCCCAAATGGGACAGAAAACTGACACATGGCTGAAAGTCACATGAAAATTTTAAAATGTTAAGAGGAAGTGACTGTGTGAATTTCAGATTTCTACATTAATCACAGCCGCTGCAGTGAGCGATGAAAGTTGCCATTGTATCTCAATGGAGCTTCTCTCTCTGGCCCTCAGAGTTCCGTTGTCATGGAAACTCACTGACACAGCTGCAGCGGGCGAGTCTACCGAAGTGCAGAGACTTTGCTCACAATAAGTCCCATTGGATTATAATGGAGAACTTTGCCCCGAACAACGCTTCATATCTCCTGATTTATAAATGGTAGAGACGTAATTTTTTCAGCGTTTATTTCCTAACGGATAGGGGAAGAAGAAAAGCTATCGTTTTTTGCTGGAAAAAGTTTAATAAAGGCGTAAAAAATTATGATCTAAATGGGATTTTTATGGATTTTCAGAAATCCTCTTAAAACGCTTCCGAACAAATCGCTGTAGCTCAAAAAGTATAAGAGATATCAAAATAATTCTTTGACCATGAGTATCAGCAGGCTTTTGAGGACCATGAAGCTCATTTTTATGTTTGTACAAAAATCGGTGTAGACACAGCGACGATGTAAAAAAGTGGTTGATATGGGAAAATGCAGCTCCAAAGCGTTTTTAGGATTTTGCACATTCGCTACTCCCGAACAAATTATTCCTGCGGAAAAACCGTAACAGTTATCCACAAAATTCATTTTTTGTGAGTGCCAAAAGGGTTGGGACATTCATGTGTCAAAGTCTCATGTCTGTACATAAAACGGTTTAGGAGTAGCGACGATGCAAAAACATGTGATGTTTTGGATTTTCAGACGTCATTTTTCAAAACTGCTCCATAGGAAATGAATGGGGGAGGTTTCAGGTTTGTGTCGGTCTGAGGTGATTTGCGAAAAACCTATAAATGCCACACCAATGAGGGTTACATTTCCCGAATCCTGACAAAAATACCTATGTTTTGATGTATAATTTGTTTACGTAGAGTGAAAATTGAGCGAGTAAGGTCAAGTTGTTCGGAGTTTTGAAATTTAAAAAAAAGCTAGAGTGGGCCACTCTAGCGGTTGGAGAATTCCGTCATTGACTTTCATTGTAAACGATGATTTCGCTGATTTTTGGACATGAGCTTTGAGGAGTAACTGTGAAGAGATGATAAAAGATATCCACATCCCGTTTTAACTTCTGAGTAGTTCACAGATATATCTACAAACTGGAAGTTAAACGGTGTTCGTAGGTGAAAGCATGACGACACAGTACAGCGTTGAAAATGGTCATTTGGAGGCTTTTTTGAGGCTTTCTTTCTACCCGACTCCATTGATTATTATGGGTTTTTTGGGGGGTGGTTTTTCGCTAATTTTGTTGCCATGGTAACTCGAAACCTCAATAAAACTAGTAGCACACTATTCCCGACCGAACCGCACGTTTTGATAACTATATTGTGGGGGTGCACGCTATGGTTTGGGCCGCATTAATCGTGACGGAAGAATAAAAAAGAATATTAATAAAGAGACGCTTTTAGAGGTGAATAGTAATAGGCCCTGCCCATGCATTTGCATTGGGAGGCAGTGCTGTGCGAAGCACAGCACTGCCTCCTCATTGCACATGCAAGGCAGGCGCCTAATAAATAGTCCGTTTAGAGGTGAATAGTAATAGGTGCCTCCATGCATTTGCATGGGAGGCAGTGCTGTGCTTCGCACAGCACTGCCTCCTCATTGCGAATGCTATGGCAGGCGCCTAACTAGAAAATTTCTGAAGAAATTTAGCAAGGCGCCTGCCACTTGGTGCGTACCGTACCGTCAGAAATAGCAACAGGAAGCAACACTGCGAATTTCAGCTTCCTACGGTCTTCACAGCCCCCGCAGCGGCCGTCGAAAGGTGCCATGTTAAGTCAATGGACCTCCTAGGAGCCTCTTGCTAGCAGCGTTGTCATGGAGACTCACTGACAGCTGCAGCCCTCTCTCTGTCTGTAAAGGCAGAAGAACTCTGGCTAAGCAGAAGTTGATAGGACCTTTCTAAAGCTATTTCCGTTCGGCAACATGCTAACGGTTACCCGCTAGCATGGTTGTGTTCAGTGTCAGCGGGTGATGTTACTCTGTTAGTTTGGTTGAAATCCTGTACTGAGAAGTGCCTAAAAAGGGAGAAAATGCTAAAATTCACCAAATCTGTCAAGCAGAAGTTTGTACAGGCTTCCTAGAGCTACTTCCGGTTAGCAACATGCTAACCGTTAGCCGCTAACATGGTTGTGTTTGGTATCACTGGGTGAGTGTACTCTGTTAGTTTGGTCCAAATCCTGTACTGGGATGAGCCTCAAATAGGGAGAAAAAACGTTGTTTGTAACGTTGCCATGGTAACTCAAAATGGCAGGTGGTACAAAAAAATACTTCATGGGATCAGCACACATGTTTTAATATACACACTGTGGGGATTATAATAAAAAAAACTGTTAGTCTCCCACGCCGGGAATCAATCCCATGACCTCTTGCATGCAAAGCCTGCACTTTCCATCTGAGCTATACTGTAGCCATATATGGGCATGCAGTATTGGGACCATAAGGGGTTTGGTCCCCCATTGAAAAGTATTGGATGTTTGACACCTCATAGCTTGGAGATGCTTTATGCGACATAGCCCAAATTTTTTGTGGAGCTTTCTCTCTAAAGTAAGAACAGACTCTGTGAAGCAGAAGTTAGTGAGACCTTCCTAGAGCTACTTCCGGTTAGCAACATGCTAACCGTTAGCCGCTAACATGGTTGTGTTTGTTATCACTGGGTGAGTGTACTCTGTTAGTTTGGTCCAAATCCTGTACTGGGAAGTGCCTCAAATAGGGGTGCCAATACTTAATGTCACCAAACGTGACCAAAGTTCATGGGTCAGATTGGCCTCCTTTAGCAACTTAGCCTCACCACATCTGGGGCCAGAACTCAACATTTGACCAAAATTGTCAGTAGCGCCATTTCCCACAGGTGGGTGGTGCTGTATTGGCCAATTGGGTCGTGTCTGGTTATCATGCCAGGTCCTGTTGGAAGCAAAGGCCCAATAGGAAAGCATGTGAAATCTAAAATGGGACAGAAAATTGACACATGGCTGAAAGTCACATGAAAATTTTAAAATGTCAAGAGGAAGTGACTGTGCAAATTTCAGATTCCTACATTAATCACAGCCGCTGCAGCGGGCGTCGAAAGTTGCCATTGTATCCCAATGGAGCTTCTCGCTCTGGCTCCCTTGAGTTCCGTCGTCATGGAAACTCATTGACACAGCTGCAGAGGGCCAGTCTACTGAAGTGCAGACACTTTGTGTCAGAGGCTGCTATTGGATTATAATGGAGAACTTTGCCTCGAACAACGCTCCATATCTCCTGATCCATAAATGGTAGAGATGTAATTTTTTCTGTGTTTAGTTCGTAACAGATAGGGGAAGAAGAAAAGCTATCAGTTTTTGCTGGAAAAAGTTTAATAAAGGCGTAAAAAATTATGATATAAAAGGGAATTTTTATGGATTTTCAGAAATCCTCTAAAAACGGTCCCGAACAAATCGCTGTAGCTCAAAAAGTATATGAGATATCAAAATAATTCTTTCACCGTGAGTATCAGCAGGCTTTTGAGGACTATGGTGCTCAATTTTATGTTTGTACACCAATCGGTGTAGGCACAGCAGCGATGTAAATAAGTGGATGATGTGGGAAAATGCAGCTCCAAAGCGTTTTTAGGATTTTGCACATTAGGTACTCCCGAACAACTTGTTCCTGCGGCAAGACTGTAACAGTTATCCACAAGGGGTCTGGACATGCATGTGTGAAAGTCTCATGTCTGTACATCTAACAGTTTAGGAGGCGATGCGAAAACATGTGTTTTGTTTGGGATGTTCAGGTGTGATTTTTCAAAACGGCTCCATAGGAAATGAATGAGTAGGGTTTTGACTTGGTGTCGCTCTGAGGTGATTTGCGAAAAATCTATAAATGCTACGCCAATGAGGATTACATTTCCTGAATCCAGACACAAATACCTACGTTTTGATGTATTATTTGTGTATGTAGAGTGAAACTTGAGCGAGTAAGCTGAAGTTGTTTGGAGTTTGAAATCTATGAAAACGCCAAAGTGGCCCACTCTGAGAGTCTGAGAATTCCCTCCATAGACTTCCATTAGAAACGATGATTCTGCTGTTTTTTGGACATGAGCTTTGAGGAGTAACTGTAAGAAAACCATAAAAGATATCCACATCCCATTTTCATTTCTGAGTAGTTCAAAGATATATCTACAAACTGGAACTTAAATGGTGTTCGTAGGTGAAAGCATGACGATACAGTACAGCGTTGAAAATGGTCATTTGGAGTTTTTTTAGGCTTTCTTTCTCTCCGACTGCATTCATTCCTGTGGGGTTTTTTGGGGTGGTTTTTCACTAATTTCGTTGCCATGGTAACTGAAAATGGCGTGAAGTACAAATAGCACACTTCACGGCATCGAGGCGCCCGTTTGGATATATAGTTTGTGGGGGTAGACCCTACGGTTCGGGCTCTGTTTGAATTTATGAGTCTTTCCTTGTAAATTAGAAATGTCCCATGCTCCTGAATGCACCATAGCTTTCTGATGCTCACGAACGCATCACACTGGTCTGAGAACGAACGTTAAAGAAATGCTCAAGAGCTGTGGGTGTGATGACGTCACGAGTATACACAATACGTGCTGCATGCTCGCTTTCTCGTCAAGTCCGATCAAGCCTTTTATTGTTTTAATATCGCTGATTATGGCGTACAGCTGAAGAAAACTCAAAAATCCTATCTCAAAATATTAGAAAAAAAATTCTAACAGCAAAACAAAATCAAACATTTGAAAATGTCCATTAATGCACTCAGTACTTGGTTGGGAATCCTTTTGCACAGATTACTGCATCAATGCGGCGTGGCATGGAGGCAATCAGCCTGTGGCATTGCTGAGGTGTTATGGATGCCCAGGATGCTTCAATAGCGGCCTTTAGCTCATTTGCATTGTTGGGTCTGGTGTCTTTCAGCTTCTTCTTCACAATACCCCACAAATTCTCCATGGGGTTCAGGTCAGGGGAATTGGCAGGCCAATAAAGGACAGTAATGCCATGGTCAGTACACCAGTTACCGGTGGTTTTGGCACTGTGGGCAGGTGCCAGATCATGCTGGAAAATGAAATCATCATCTCCATAGAGCTTTTCAGCAGATGGAAGCATGTAGTGCTATAAAATCTCTTGGTACACAGCTGCATTTACTCTGGACTTGATGAAACACAGTGGACCAACACCAGCAGCTGACATGGCTCCCCAAACCATCGTTGACTGTGGGAACTTCACACTAGATTTTAAGCAACTTGGATTTTGCGCCTCTCCAGCCTTTCTCCAGACTCTGGCGCCTTGACTACCAAATGACATACAAAACTTGCTTTCGTCTGAAAAGATCCCAAAGGAGTGTCTTCAGGAGCTGTCTGAATGTTCTTAAGTGGTTTATCCAGAACCTAGACTTAAATCCATTTGAACATTTCTGGAAAGATCTAAAAATGTCAGTCTACCAACACTGCTTATTGAACCTGGCTGAGCCTGTGAGGATCTACAGAGCAAATGGGAGAAAATACGAAATACAAAGCAGGTTTGCTAAGCCTGTAGAGATGTGGTTGTTGCCAAAGGTGCTTCAACAAACATCTAGCTCTGGATGTGAATACTTAATATAATGTGCCTATTCATTTCAAATGTTTACATGTTTTTAAATTAATGAGGTTTGAGCTGCAGAGTGGCGCAGTGGGTAGCGCTGTTGCCTTGCAGCAAGAAGGTCCTGGGTTCAAGTACAACCCTGGGTCTTTCTGCATGGAGTTTGCATGTTCTCCCTGTGCATGCGTGGGTTCTCTCCGGGTACTCTGGCTTCCTCCCACAGTCTAAAAACATGACTGTTAGGTTAATTGGCTTCTCCAAATTGGCCTTAGGTGTGAATGGTTGTTTGTCCTGTTTGTCTCTCTGTGTTGCCCTGCGACAGACTGGTGACCTGACCAGGGTGTACCCTAGCCTCTCGCCCAGTGAATGCTGGAGATAGGCACCAGCAACCCCCATGAGGGATTAAGTGTTTTGGAAAATGGATGGATGTTTGAGCCCTGTGATGGACTGGCAACCTGTCTGTTTGCCTCTAGCCCAATGATCCCTGGACACATCCCCCCGCACCCTGCAAAGGCAAGAGGATATAGACGTTGGATGACTTCTGACAACGTAGTTTAAAGTTGTTATTATGGGCTACTGTGCGAACTTGTTTTAAAAGAAGATTTTACTCACAGTAGTTGTAAAGTGAGTAGGAACAAACTTAGAAAAAGGTGAAGCAGTAGGAATAATTTCTGGTGGCAGTAATCAAGTTACAGTATGCCCTGTTCAGGTTACCAGTCGAGCTGTTAAAAATACTAACACTCTGCAGTTTTGATCATCACCAAAGCTTATTTATTTGTTTTATCACTGTTTTAACAAAATTTCTGTTTTAATTTCAGCCACTCAGAATTCAGGCTGTGCATCATGTAATGAATGAGGACTGCATGTGTCTAGTTTTTTGCATGTGTGTTCTCATACGATTTATTCTCTTGTTGCTGTTGCAGAGAGAGGGAACAAAATAACTGAAATGCACATAGTAGGAGTTATTCAACAGAAATGTGCTATTTTTTATTTTTTTTAATTTACCAGCTTAAGAATTAATTTGTTTCCATATAGTGCTGAATGACAGAAGTGGCATATTTAAGCACCAAAGCTACTTGGGTAGATTTTTATAAAGAATAAATTTAGATGCTGCTAACTTGAGCTTTTTAAAAAATCGTGGGACTAGTGGGACTCACAGTAGGCTCAGATGTTTATCTGTTCTCTATTGTGGGTAGATTAAGATCATTCTTGTTGACAATTAATGATTTTTTTTAAGGAGCTGAATAACTTTGTGTAACAGTATCAAACCAAACTATGTTTCACTACCTACAGTTTGTGGGACAGTGGTGGTCTAAAGCTCCCCAACCTTTACAAACCGCAGACATTATACTATTTAGTAACATCAGCTATGCATTTCACCTCTCAGTGCAACCTTTAGACCACAGCTCTAGTGCTAACTGAAGGAATCAACCTACGCTCTAACTGCATACGAGCCTGCACAATTCCTCTCTATCCACACACTGTGTAAATGCCTGAGATAGGCTCCACTATGTTGCCATGGCGACTCACTCCCATTTTCCTCCCAGAGGCTGAATCCATTCGGAATGATGCTTGGTTTGCAAGCTGCAATCCAGAGCTGCCTGAAGATCAGAGTATTATGTGCTGCTATTGATCCGCTGCAGACAGAGATGGGGAGATTTTTAGTGGTTTTGCTAGGCAAGCATGGCTGTGATGCATCACATGGATGATAGTTGTTAAAATACTGAACTGCTTGTTAATCATGATCTGTTCATCAGTATGTGAGAGTGTGTATGTTAGAAAGAAACCAATGCAAGCGAATTTGGATTTTATCAACCAACACCTGCGACATACTCAGTAAACTCCGCCCTTTAACTGTTTATGTCCTGTTAGCCTGTGAAGTTTACAGGTTATGGTAGCGGATTTATCATTTTATTTAAGTAAGCAACTCATACAATTGCTTGCACAAGACACACACCCAAAACATTTTTTTTTCATTATCAACCCGCTAGTTCATGTTTATCCTCTGACGACAGCTGGACTGCCTTTCTTTATGTTCAAACATGTTTCACCTCTGATCTAAAACATTGCTTCAGTTCTTAATTAACCTATGAAAAGTAACTATTATAAAAACATATTTTAGCATTAATAATAATAACTATACAGGGTTGCCCAGTAGTGCAGTCAGTAGCACTGTTGCATTGCAGCTAGAAGGTCCTGCAGAACCCCAGTCGGGTGTCTGCATGGGTTCTCTCTGTGTGCTCCAGCTTCCACCCACAGTCCAAAAACATCACCTTTAGGTTAATTGGTCTCTCCAAACAACTTTTGAGCTTGGTTCATATTTGACTTCTCCTCTGTAGATCACTAAAAACAAAAACATATATTTATAAAAACATATTTATAGCACTTCCAAACCCTCTCAGTTGCATATTTTCTATTTTGTTTAGGATCATAACTCAGCTGTTAAACCAGAGATCAAAACAATCCCCCATCATCAGCCCTCCACCCCTATGCATGTTTTGTACTGTATTTGGCTATACAATAGGGTTTTCCCTATTGACAGCATTTCAAAACATTCCAATTAATTGGAAATAACCCTCACAACCCTTCTCAGAATGATGATTCTCATCATTGCTTATGTATTTGTTCCTTAGAATTGTTTTAACACAGCTGCATATCACAGTGAAAACTGCTCCAACTTGTTGATGATCTATGAATAAATTGTCTTGGTACAGCACCAGAATTGGAATAAAATTAATTTAGGAAGGTTTGAGGGTACAAATGAAAAATTTGATATTCGATTCCAATATTTGCATTGTGTGATGAACCAGACAGACAAGTAACAGTAAGTAGACAGCAACTACAATCTATAACAGAAAATACATTTTTAGGGGACAAAGGTACGAACAGGGGCTATATGTACAGCACTGTTTTTCCTCCTTGCCCTCAGTAGTATAGCCAGCTACCCTGACTGTAAGATGCTCATTAGAGTCTGGGTGTAGAAACTGGTTTTGTGTCTGCTCATTTCAGCTTTTAGCGCTCTGTAGCACATAACTGAAGATAAACATCTGAATAACCTGTGATCATGATGAGTTGGGTCGACAGCTATTTAAATAGTTTTGGCTTGTCAATAGGGGGTACTGGGGCACCACCCTCATCAAAATTGCAGGACAAATGCATAGACACATAAAAACATAAACATAAATTACAACATAAAAAGTAATCAACACATCTGTTCTCTCATGTGTCTGATTGTTGATTTCAGCAGTTCTCATTTCATTTTAGGTTTGCTTTTTTTCTACAGGCCTCCTAATTTTAATAGTTTTCACAATGAGCTGTCTCATACTTACAGCCAGGGGCGATTCTAGAAGCAAAAACGAGCAAATGGAATTTGATATTTTGCCTTCAAATATGATCTGTTAACAGAAACGTATTTCCAAACAATCTCCATGGGCCAACTATGGGATTTCCAAGCTTCCCCAAAGTGAAGAGTTGTTTCTTTAACCTATTAGAAGCAAGGTAATCTTACCTGATATGTCTGGTCTGCAGCTGTCAACATGCTGAGTGCACAAGAACATTAGTTACTGTTGTTTCGGTAGACATAGAGTGAATAAAAAATAATTGTCTGAATCCCAGACAGATGCTGTTTGATTGGACACTGAATGGGGAATGTTTTATTTTTCGTCATAGAAGACACCTGAGGCCAAATAGTTTCTCTCCTTCCTGATGCTGCAAACCTCTGGAACACTCTCAGAGTTTGAAAGAAAAGGGGAACGCTACTCTCATCATAAAGAAGAAATGGACTTTGAATTACATGTTTAGCTACGTTCGTCTGGATGACCTCTGAACACGTTTTACAGTAAAAGTTATAAACTACAAACACACGTACCCTCTCCACTCCACTCATTGTGTCACACCAGTGTCTTTTAAATATGGAAATTTAAAACTATTTGTCTGCAGTTTGACTGTTTTGTTTTTATTTTAATTTAGGTGAATTATGAGAACTGATATGTAAAATGTTCTTACCAAACAAAAACTAACTATATTTTTCAGTCAGTATGATATTTAGTTACACCCTGCAAGAAAATAATCCTGCAAATTAAATTAATTTGTTTATGATGCACAGAATTTTCCAAGGATTTTATTTCAGTGTCAATTTTAATGTAGGATTAATACTCCATGCTTGATGTTGTGTGTAGGCTGTTTAAGTATTTTCACTTAAGTAAATGTTGTGCATGGATGTCAGTGTTGATCACAAACATGTTAGGAATGATTCTAACAAAGTATCTTTCTTTAGAGTCCTTAATTTTGTTATGTGTTTTAATTTGTAATGTACACCAGAAAAAGGGTGTTTAACATTTAGCTGGCTTTTGTAACAGTGTGTTATCATAAAATTAATCTGCCCAATGAGCAATCTGAAAATACTCAGAATGTCAGTTTCTGTAAATCCTCCTAAATCGACTGTAAGTGCAGTGGAGTGAAAGACATGGAGAGCTGCTGCAAGGGAAAACCTAAACAAATAAAACATTTTGGATCATTAGAATTGTGACAGAACTCCTTCCTGAATGGATTTGGTTTTTTAAATTTTCAGCCACAATTTCAGCTAAATATGAAGTAATTGTTTGCGCACATAAATGTATAAAAAACTACCAAAGCAGCTGCAATGTTTCAAAGCAAAATCACAAAGATTCTACAAAAAATTCCTAAGAGATTGTAGATAAAACTATTACCTGACAGAGTTTTTTCTGATCAAATGAAACAGATTATAACCCCATAAATATAGCTAGTGTCCACATGTCCAGGCTAGTCATCAAACCTTAAGCAGGGCTTCTGTCTCCCCTTTAGGTGTTAGGTTAAAGAAGCTCATCTGATGGTCACAGTGTACATTTTAGCGTCATTACAAATTCTGTTTTTTTTTTTTTATGTTTAGATTAATCTATTCTTTCTGGTAAAAGATCAGTAGTGTACACTTTGTTAAATAAAAACATCTGAAATATATTTTCTCCTGGTAGGCCTGTTATATGTTTTGGCCTCTGGAAAATACTGTTTAAAAAAGTATTTTGTTTTTCTGAAAGAAAATTAACTATTTAAATCTACAGAATAAAATAGCTAATTTATTATATAACCTATGGAGGAAAATATGACTTCTTTTACTAGTCCAGGTTAAAAGGAACAGGCCCGACAGAAGAAAATGATCTAAATAATTCAGATGAAGCTCTGGGCCTCTGGAATTCGTTCGAAATGAAAACTCACGGATTGTGACCCTAAAACCCCCGCTGTGGAAGCGGTTTGGAAAATATTATATTTTTATTTTTATTATTATTATTATTATTATTATTATTATTATTATTATTATTATTATTATTATTATTATTTTACTCTTTAAATTTTTATCCATGCTGGTAATCCTGTCAGCGTCATTAGTTTGGCTTGTCTCGGAATAAGTGAGGCTGTGGATGATGTAAAACAGGCTGGTCAGCACTCAGCTCCTCCCAACATGTGTGGTCCTCTCCCCGGGCTTCATACCGCCGGGACGGTGGCTCTGCGGTCCCAGCACCGTGGCGGACAACTGTAGATAAATATATCAACGAGAAGCAACGCAGCGCTTCGTCTAGGTAGTTAAACTCGGAGGTTTAACGCATGAGTATAGTGACGCGGAAGACCTTTATGTTGACCTAAACACGGCGACGCTGCTTTAACGTCTCACTCCACTGGGAAACATAGTCCCTGTGCGACACACTTCACTCTGGTTCAAGCTATACGTCGGCGCACTGATCTGAATTCGTTGTTTGCGCCTCACAGAGTTTAGTGTTGCATTCAAGTAACATTCAAGCCATCGGAAATGTTTGTAAAAACGGAAATAAAATACCTCTTAGTTTGGTAGGGCTTCAGTGTGAACCTCCATCAGACAAACTCATTATAACAGGCGTGTTTTTATAGTAAGTGTGGGAAATGTTTAGGCGGTTAATAGGGAAGGTGCTCGTTTTAAGTCAGCAAATATAAACATAAAATGTCTATTTTTTTCTACCGCTGCATCAACGTATGTTTACATTATTATATGTATCACAAATATTTTAAACATCACCAATTCTTCTTCTTCTTAAGAAGAAGAAGAAGAAGTCTTTGGCTTCGTAATAAGCCAAAGGCTAGACTTTTAAACTTTTTAATCAGTGAGGCAAAGATGGCCATTTATTTGTCCCGTAGAGACAGACTGCAGGGGGGACCTGACCTTGACGCTGTGGCTCTGTGGAAGTGCAACGTAAAAGCCAGGATTAGGCTGGAGTTTCACTTCCACAGAGCGACGCAGAACCTGGAGGATTTTATGCAGTTGTGGTGTTTAAACAAGATTTTATGTGAAATGTCTGAGGGACACTTCGATTTAACAAGCTCCTTATTTAAGTATTTTATGTAAATGACACTTGTTTTTTAACTAAATTGTTTAATTGTTTGGCCTTTTGTAAATAAAGTTTTGTTAAAAGTCAAAAGTCTTCTTCTTCTTCTTCTTCTTCTTCTTCTTATTATTATTATTATTATTATTATTATTATTATTATTATTATTGTTATTATTGTTGTTCTTGTTCTTGTTTTTCTTGTTGTTGTATTTACATTTTTTGAAGGAATTCGATCTGCTAAAATGCCGGAGTGAAATTGTTCCAATCTCCTACAGGCTTCCATCAACTTGAATGCAGCATGTGCGTTGTATAGGTACTGCCATCTGGAATGCCAAGAGGCCAAACTCCTCTATTTGGGACCTTCCTCAGCTAAATAAATAAATACAAATAAAATCAAACCACATCTTTAAGCTTAGATAGGATAAAATGATCAAGAATACCCATGCCTTTATGTTTCCCAAAATAAAAACAATCGATTTCACAATATCAGTTATTCATGTCACCTTCAAAATGAACAATCTTGTTTTTCCGTTTCCTTCAGTATAATTAGAGTAGAGTGGATTAAATTATCTGTGTTCTGTTAATTTCCTCAGCATTATGTCAGTTCCTTTTTAAAGGGACCTTCAAATGTGACATATGTTAGAATATATACATTTGTTCATACTAGCTGGAAAACAACATAGCTTTTTACTACCATTTGCAAATGAAATTCTTTGTACTGTGATCCCATTGCACGTGGGACAGCTTTGTATTAATTCATGTGACAGTAGAAAAAAAAAGAAAAAGTTTGAAGGTTGAGAAATTTAGCTGTATTTCTGGTACAGAGATGTATGTTTGCTGTTTTGACCGTGAAACACCTGGGGCCCAGCTTGACCCATTGTCCATTGGAGATATTTAGGAGATAACAGAAGTCTTTACGCCAAAGCTTTACGCCAAAGCTGGTTTCACAACATTTAAAAGAAACCAAATTATTATAATCCAAATTGTCATTAAATGCTGTCAGCTTGAGTAGTGAAACATGGTTAATTGCCAGAAAATGTTTTTCCCAAATAAATTATGTTAAATTATGTCATAGCAGATTTTCTGTAGTCAAGAACTCCTGCTGAAGGGCTTCTGAGCTTCTCATGTAAAAGTGTGGCTTTGGAACTGTGATATTTAAATAGAGTTACTGCATATATCAACTCAGTAACAACACTGCTTCCAAAGAAGTACACTTGTTAAAATATAAATGAACAATACACGTGTCAATTTGCAGTTATTTTGTTGTTAAGTGTACTGTTGCAAAATCTGTTATTGATGTTCTGCTTTTTCCCTCGCTGGTGTGGGAATATTTGGGTCTGGTATTTTATATTGTGTGTAGCCATTAAATATATGTTCTGTACATATTTCTTATTTTTGCTAATTTTTATATTTATCTTGTCTTTCTTGTTATTTCTGACTTAAAATGTTCATTATAAACCTTATATTGTGTATTTTGACGTGATCATTTGTTGGTGAATTTAACCACTGATAGACAAAAAGTTTATTCTATTCTATTCTAATCTTCTCTTCTCTTCATCTAAGTCTTGGTTGCAGGTTTTGCGAAGAAAAGGCGCTTGTATGAAAAACAGAGAATTCCAAACTCATCTTTCTTTTTTTTTTTTTTTTTTTAAGAAAACCATATTTTCAGAGAGCACATGGCTTAATGCATCAGTACTCATGTACTGTCACAGTTCTGCCCTCTGTTGTTATTGCTGATGCAGAGACTGGCAGATTATGTTTAGATTTCATTCTGACCTTTTAACATGCCATGATTACTATTTTCCAAAAGAAAATACTAATATTTTTAACATGTCTTAAGCTTGTTTTTCAGCTCAGATAAAAGATTTAAGGTGTTACATGATAGTTTCATTGCTTAATTCCCTCCATTGCCACAGAACAGATCCAGGGTGTTCTCTCACTAAGATTAAAGCACTTTAACATCCAGATTCTTTCGTTACACCTGGAAGGAATAAAAATAAGCCCACACACCCCAGACACAAGCCTCCACTTTGAAATAATTTTTTATTTAGGGTGCAAAGTTCAAGAGTGGACTATATTGTCCATGTGTTTACATTTTTAGCATGTATAAATAGATGTGTTGCTTTAAGCTGGTGAAGATTCTCAGTCATCCAAGGTCATGGTCATTCCAACAAAGTAAAAAAAAGAAAAAAGAAACTGGACTTCTTTTTCCAAAGTTTGAAGACGTTTCCACGTATATGTGTTTCTTTAGCTATTTTGTTTTTTATATTTTTTGTTAAACTGACATGCCTTGGAGAGTTCACATCATGTCTCAGCTCGTCCATGAAAAATCTTTGAAAGCAAAGCTCATGTGTCTGTATGGCTTCCAAGGTTTGGAGCCAATCCCAGCAGATTCTATAATAGATTTAGGATTACCTGCTAAAACAGGGTTTTTTCTTATCTTACCTTTTAATAGCAGCTTTGTTATACAACCAATCTTTTTACTTGGCCCACGTATGGCTTTGTTTAAGAGGGCAATAAAAGGTTTAAGTAACTTTTTTATCTATTTTAACTTGAATTGTATTGTATTTTTGTCATGTCTGTTGACAGCACAATGTACCACTTAAAAACTACCATGAGAACAAATGGCTTTCCTTTTCAGCCATCACCAAGAGTAGAAACCAACTGAGCAGCAACACTTCTTTTTGCATTGCAATGTTTCTTCATGGGCCTTTTGCTACAGTAAGAAAAGCAGGTGTTTGGACAAAGGCATACATCAGTTTTATTAACCTTTTAATGCTGTTTATATTTAGTTAATGATTACCTCCCTATTGTAGTTGAATAGAAAGCACACAGTTTTCATAAAAGTGGAACAGAATGATGTTTTACAACAGTGATTGTTGTTGTTGTTAAAGGTTCACCATCACAAGTACCCCTTTAAAACAAAGTACTACATCAGCTAAAATGATTTCTTAACTGTACCCCTCTTTCTTTTTGGTAGGGCCAAAAGAAATAAAAAAAATCCCTTACCCTAGACCATTAAGTCACATTTATTGCACAAAAAAAGAGTCTCTGCTTAAACTGCGATGAGCCAACATGGGCTCAGTCAAGTTTAGTACTCAGAGGGGGCAACAAAAAAAATTGCAGGTTTTCTTCGAAAATGTATTTTTCCATCTTCAGTCCAAACTTCAACTATTATACATTCCAAGCCAGTAAGACCTACCTTTGCATACCTGTCCAAACTTATGCTGGTTTATGATAACTTCTCAAACTTTCATTCTTTTTTTCAACCCTCTTCACTGCCTCTGGATGGCTTATCTTATTGATTGTTTTAACTTTTCTCTTCGTCTTTTTCCTGACTTCACATTCCCCATTCGTCACTGTGCTTACCACCACAGTTACAACACTTTTCCTGCACATCATGTTCATAGTCTTTGAATCAGCACCACATTTGGGACACCTCTGGCTTCCTTTTCAGGCAACAGCCTGAATCTTTGACATTTTCAATTCTAGAAACACTGCATAATTATTCTTCTTATTTGGATCGCAAAAAACATTAGAGGTGCATACTGCAACCCACTGTACATGAATGAGCAACTATAGCCTTCACCTACTATACGCTATGTATTAGTTCTGCACTTTTCTGTAAAAAATCAGAACAATGCTTTATTTATAATCCTGATTTCCTCCCCTTTCCCCTTTGTTTCTAATATTCCTTTTAGACTCCATTCTCTCTGCCTCCTCTTCTTCATACCCTAGTTGTGGCAAAGTGCTAGTTCTTAGAGTTTGGCAAAAAAAAAAAGAAAAAAAATGGAAGTGAGCATTACTGCCACTACCTGGTTGGAGTGTGGTTCTTGATGGTTTCAAATCTCAAGTCAAGTGTTTATATGTATGGGGGGAAATGTCTTTTTTTATTCAATCAAGCAAAATGTTATTTTAATCAAATTGTGTGATCAAAACAAAAAACGAATCTGATCAAAAATAAATATAAAAAATAAAACAATATTTTCTCAAAATAGATATAAGTGAACAAATTTTTTTTCCTCAATATATATAGAAATACTATAACATCTAATTATATTGATCCTTTTTATATTAATTTATATGCCTGCTCTATAAGTTAATTTACAATGTGCCTATTATGTTACACTTTTATTTAATCTTTTCAAACTGTAGCCTAAATCCTTTTTTCATGCTTATATTTCAGGCATACCAATATAACAAGTTCTACTATTTCATCCTCCCCACAGTGGTCAAAACTCCCTATATTATACTTTTGTATTCTAAAAAGTATAATCAAGTATATGCTTAAATCTTTCCTGTTTCCTGGCTTTTTAATCATATAAAATCATTTTCCTGTTCTTCCACATCTTATGTTTTCTGCAATTCTTCAGTTTTTGATTTATACTTTGTTTATCCTCTAATTTACTTATATGTACTGTAATGTTAGTTAGATGTCCTCTAGTTAGTTAGATTGCAACCATTTGTCTTACATGGCGCCAACTACTGTACAGGAGTGAGCTGTTATTGTGACATGTCAATCATCTGTGGTGGGTGGGTGGGGGGGCACCTAGAGGGTCCAACTGCCTCCGCGCCCTCTAGCTCCACCCATGGCCACAATTCACTGGATCTCCATAAAAAAATGTGTAACCTATTGAGCAAAATAACTTTATTAAACTTGGATTAAATGAACATAGGATCTCTCTTGTCACATGCTTTATTAGTTAACAATTTGGTTAGTTATGATCAGATTGATGAATTTGGTCTGACTGATGAAACCTGACAGCATACATGTGACAGCATGTATGAATTAGTCTACTCCTTACAACCTTCATGATTTTCACATACTTCAGCCTATTGGCAAAAGAGAAGTAGCTACCATTTTTCAGCAGAATCATTCATTAGACATAGGCAAATTATAAGTTAAAGTTTTTTACAGTTTTCCAGCTCTGGAATGTTTCTCACAAAAATTGCAAAATACATAAACATTTTCTGTTTGTAGTTCTCAAACACCTCCCTGACCCTTAACACTGAATATTTACCTTTGCTCTATGATTTCCTAACTGACTTAATGTTAAATGTTAATTATGTAATTGGAATGGCATATTTTAATATTCATGTAAATCAGGGGTCTGCAATGGCCGGCCTTAAGTGCCCTGAAACTTTTGAATGCAACCCTACTTCAACACATTTAAATCAGAAGGTTGAATTACCTGCTTGGTGTTTCGGCAAGTTTAGTCATGGTCATCCACCATTCATTTAACTCAAGTGGGTTGAAGGAAGCATGCAGTAAACAGTTGCAGGACAGTTCAACTGAGGGACTGGAGTTTCAGACTGCTGGCCCAAGCAGCACTTCACTCTCAGACTGCAGGTCTACTGGTGGCTCCTAGAGATTCTAGAAGTAGAATGAAAGGCATTTATTTTAGTTATCAGGCTACTCTCCTGTGGAACCAACTCAGTTTTAGTCCATGGGGCAGACACCCTTTCTACTTTTAAAACTAGGATTCAAACTTTCCTTTTTTGACAAAGCTTCTAGTTAGAGTGGCTTAGGTTATCCTGAGCTATCTCTGTAGTTATGCTGCTATAGGCTTAGGCTGCTGGAGGACATCAGGGCCTATTTCTCTCACTCTCGCTGAGTTCTCCTAATGTTCTCCAATTTTGCATTATTTGTTGTTATTTCAACTTTGGATGGTAGGTACATCTTGTCTGGCGGTCTGTTAACTGTGACACCATCCAGGGAGGCAGATACTCTGCCATTACCCTCTAACATAGAAAAGATTCCTGGATCAATGTAGGCTTCTGTGCTTTTTGTGCTCTGTTCTGTCTTCTCTAACCCCCAGTCAGGTGTGGCAGATGGCTATTCACACTGAGCCTGGCTCTGCTGGAGGTTTTTTCTTCCTGGTAAAGGGGCGCTTTCCTCTCCACCATCGCTTTATGTATGGTCAGTATGAGGGATTAATTGACTGATCGATGCAATCTGCTGGGTTCCCTTAGAAAACCTTTTGACCAGTCTGTCTGTATGATTTCATTGAATTTGACTTTGTAAAGTGCCTTGAGATGACGTGTTGTGAATTGGCGCTGTAAAATAAATAAAATTGTAGGAAACATGACTGTTAGGTTAATTGGCTTCTCTAAATTGTCCTTATGGTTGTTTGTCTCTGTGTTGCCCTGTGACAGACTGGCGACCTGTCAGGGTGTACCCCGCCTCTCGCCCGGTGAATGCTGGAGATAGGCACCAGCAACCCCGCGACCCCATGAGGGATTAAGCGGGTCAGAAGATGGATGGATGGATGGATGGATTTAATTCTAAATCTTCTTTTGAAAATTTCAGCTAAGTTAATGTATTTTCTGCAATTAACAGCAATGACAACCAATTCTCCCAACCACCTTATAGTTCTGCTAAATAAACTCAAATGATGTCAACATTAGATCTTCGTCCTGGTCAGGGATAACACTGAGAAAATTATATGAGATTTTATATTAAATTCTCCAATCTACTATCATGTCAACAGGTAACAAAATCCTTTCTAATGTGTGCTGCAATTCATTGGGATGATGGTAATAATTTTTTAAGTTTTTGAAAAACATTGATAAAAGAGAGGTTTTTATTATAGTATTGGTTTTGAGGAATCTCTACATGAATTGAGGTGATCTGAGTCACTGACACCTTAATGCTGCATTTAGACCGAACGCGATTAAGGCACTGAGCAAAATGTGGACAGACTGGTCTGACATGCATTGCGAGGAGCTTGGGTAAGTTATCTTTTACCGTGGTAAAAGATAACTTATCCAAGATCTCAACTATTCAATTCAATTTAATTCAATTTTATTTATATAGTGCCAAATCATGAAACATGTCATCTCAAGGCACTTTACAAAGTCAAGTTCAATCATATTATACAGATTGGGTCAGATTATACAGATTGGTCAAAAATGTCCTATATAAGGAAACCAGTTGATTGCATCAAAGTCCCGACAAGCAGCATTCACTCCTGGGGAACCGTAGAGCCACAGGAAGAGTCATCTGCATTGTACATGGCTTTGCTGCAATCCCTCATACTGAGCAAGCATGAAGCGACAGTGGGAAGAAAAACCACCCATTAACGGGAAGGAAAAACCTCCGGCAGAACCGGGCTCAGTATGAACGGTCATCTGCCTCGACCGACTGGGGTTACAGAAGACAGAACAGAGACACAACAAGAGAAACAAAAAAGCACAGAAGCACACATTGATCTAGTAATCTGTTCTACATTAGATGGTAGAAGCGGGTGAGCCGTCTTCTCTGGATGATGTCACAGTTAACAGAACGCCAGACCAGGTGTACCTACTATGAAGAGAAAAGAGAGAGAACAGAAAGTTAAAGCAGAAATGACAACACATAATGCATAATTGAAGAACAGTAGAACTCAATATAGTGAGAAAATTAGATCCTGATATACTCCAGTAACCTAAGCCTATAGCAGTAAAACTATAAAGGTAGCTGAGAGTAACATGAGTCACTAGTTATAATTTTTGTCAAAAAGAAAAGTTTTAAGCCTAGTCTTAAAAGTAGACAGGGTGTCTGCCTCACGGACCAAAACTGGGAGTTGGTTCCACAGGAGAGGAGCCTGATAGCTAAAGGATCTGCCTCCCATTCTACTTTTAGAGACTCTAGGAACCACCAGCAGACCTGCGGTCTGAGAGCGAAGTGCTCTGTTAGGAACATACGGGGTAATCAGAGCTCTGATATATGATGGAGTTTGATTATTAAGGGCTTTATACGTTAGAAGAAGAATTTTAAATTCTATTCTTGATTTAACAGGAAGCCAATGAAGGGAAGCTAAAATTGGAGAAATATGATCCCTCTTGTTGATTTTCATCAGAACTCTTGCTGCAGCATTTTGGATCAGCTGAAGGCTTTGAACTGCATTTTGTGGACTTCCTGATAGTAAAGAATTACAATAGTCCAGCCTTGAAGTAACAAATGCATGGACCAGTTTTTCAGCATCACTCCTGGACAGAATGTTTCTAATTTTGGCGATATTCCGGTGGTGAAAAAAGGAAACTCTGGAGACCTGTTTAATATGGGATTTAAATGACATGTCTTGGTCAAAAATAACACCAAGATTTTTTACTTTATTACCAGAGGCCAGGTTAATGCCACCCAGATTAAGTGATTGGTTAAGAAGTTTATTTTTTGAGGACTCTGGCCCAAAGATTAAAACTTCGGTCTTGTCAGAATTTAGATGCAGGAAATTTAAAGTCATCCAGCTTTTGATGTCATCAAGACATGACTGCAGTCGAAGTAATTGATTGGATTCATCAGGATTTATGGATAAATATAGCTGAGTATCATCAGCATAACAGTGGAAATTAATCCCATGCTGTCTGATAATTTTGCCTATCGGAAGCATATATATAGTAAAGAGAATTGGTCCAAGGACTGAACCCTGTGGTACTCCACAGGTGACCCTAGAGTTTGAGGAAGATTTATTATTAACTACATGGCTAATCCTCCTCCAGGCAAGATCTTGATGAAGATCATGAATAATTAGAGGAGCACAAACAGCAATGATGAATTTGTCCTCCATTGTCAACCTCGCAGCTTTTCATGGACCTTCCATCCCATTTGAAAATCTGCCACTGCTTCACATAGCGCGGTATCTTTGATTGGTTGACACCCCCATCCAGCTGTAAAAGTTCAAATTTTTCCAACTCTAGCGTCTGCTGCTTTGTACTCTCAGACGCTTGAAATCTCAAAACGTTTCACACTCGATGGGTGAAACATGCCCCAGGGCTTCTCGATCCCATAAATCTGGCATATAAACACTCAAATTGTGTTCAGTCTGACTGCATCATGACACCACAATCAGCAGTGGTATCCTTATGGGGCTTGAAAGGGTGACGTAACACCCGCACTGCATTGTGGTACACCTGGGTATAATAATAATTGAACTTTATTGATCTCACAATGGAGCTTTCATTCACAACACTGTCTTCAATTTTTTGTTATTTTCATTTTAAAAAGTTAAAACTACAGTGCATGCGTGCTCTGTCATTAACTGTCACATGTTCACATGACTGCTTCAGGAAAAAGAACGATGGGTTGAGATTTCTCAGTTTTCTAACATGGAATCAAGCATCTATGAACTAACAAAGAGATGCCGAATGGACCCTAGATAGCAGCGGTGAGACGACCAAACCTCACTTTCAATGCCATATCCTAATATGTGTGTGTTTATGGCATTTTCAGACAGGTAAGTTTGAATCAAAGCTTGTTTTATACAGAGCTTCAAGCAGGCTGCTAGCGCTAGCCTAGCCAGCTGAGGGTAGCAACAAGGTAGAAGTAAAGGAGACACTGGGGCCGTTTCTCAATATGCGTTCTTGAGTGTTCTCGTGTGCTTGTGACACGTCAGCCTCAGCCCGAGCACTGTTCCAATTACCGAGAACGCGCCGAATTCCCCGGATGTTGTTCTCGCCCGCCCTCTTTATCGAGAATGCATCAGAGCAGACTTGTGCGTTCTTCAGACTGACCGCTTGCCCAGAACGCACCGCGGCCGCAGGTTGATTCGAGACAGCGCAAACAGAGCTCACAGCGGTAAGTTAAAAATTCCCTTTTCTGCTGCTGTTCTTCAAAAGTACGTTTTAAGATCGTTTGAGGCGAGAACATTATACTTTTAAGTTTTCTCTATGTGGCCTGTTTACAGAGTTATTGCGCAATTTAAAAAAAAGTAGTGTGCATAGTACCGCTGGTTATGATTTATTTGTTTTGTGTTTATCTGACTGACATGTGTTGCTTTATTAATTCAATACTTGCTGGAATAAATTGTAAATGTCTGCCAAGGATGACAGCAGCATATAAAATAAATAATTTCTATAAATGTTTTTCCTATTTAAGTGAGTTTCTTCTGAGTCAGGACATGAATAATTGAGAGGAGAAAGAGGGAAAGAAAATAGTAATAATAGTATATGAAAAAACAAACATTTTATACAAATGTTTTATCTTTGGAACAGAATGAAGGTGTAATATATTCAAATTATTAACAGTTACTAACATGGTTTAAAACAAAGAAATAACTCCTATTAAGATCTTATACAAATAGACAACGCCTATAAACTTACAATTAAAAATAGTTGGAATGGAAATTATTTAATGTATTTTAACAGGTGGTGAAAAAATGAAATGAAGCAGCATGTGAACATGACTCCAACTGATCTACGTTAGGTCACATGTAGTCATGTCAACTTAAACATGCAGCCAGCTGGAGCAGCTTCCTGTCTTCAGCCGCCGGATGGTCATCCTCCTCTGGGTCAACCTCCTCGTCCTCCACATCAAGCTGGTCCCCTGCCTCTATACTAATATTGTGAAGGATTCAGCAGGCGGCGATTACTTTTGGGGCAAACGTCGGGCGGACCTCCAACACCCTTAAGAAGATGAAACGCCACCGTGTCTTTAGACCACCAAAGACACACTCAATGATTTTAATCAGCCTTGGCGTGGTGTCTGTTGTAGCGTGCCTCCACTAGACCTGTACCAAATATAAAATTAACTTGTAATTTAGGTAATATGCTGATATGTCTTAATCTTCTATCCAATTAATATAATCTATGTATCAATTGTGTGTCATTGCTGGCTCTATTTAAAGGACAAGAAGGTAAGAGATCTTACTGGCAAGCAGTTTCCCTAAAGGATGCACCGCAGGCCACATAATTTATAGATTAATCACTGTAAAGGTGGACAGACATAAAAATATGTTTTTTTCCCTTTCTTAATCAATGCTGTGAAGGTCAGGAGGTGCAATAAAATAGCTTAACACTACTGTTAAAATTGGGTCTTCATTTTAATTATTTATAAAAAAATAGTCACAATTTCAACCTAATCACATTTTAATACCATCCTCAATGTTTTCTTAAAGATAAAAGTAGGAAATAGGCTGTCAATCTTAAAATGCCTACCAGTTGGCAATAGATGGGTGAGCAAAGCCTGCCTTATGAGCCTCCTCTGCCGCATCAATCTTCTCCTTGCTCGGATTTGCCTCCTCAACTGCATCACCTCTTCAGCCTGCTGGTAAAGCTGACCAACAACCGAAGCAACAGCAATATTGCTCGTATCTGTCAGGAATCAGAAACAGAGGACCCTGAATTCAGCCAGACAAGCAAAAGGTTGTAATAAAAAAGTGACTTATTAACAAAAGCAAAAAACCAAAAGAGGGAACCAAAACAAAAAGCAAAGAGGCAGTGTCCAAAAAAAACTTAGACAGTCCACAGCCAACAACCTAAAATAAACTGGTCAGAAGTCAGGCTGGTCTATTAACAAAAAGAGCGGAACAGGTCAAATAATCCAGGTAAAAACTAACAGAATCAGGTTGGGTACATGCAGACAGGCAAAACAGGATCAGACTTACCCCAGGCAGAAAAAACACAAACACAGTGTTCGGGCAGAGTGCAAGGGACAGAGGCAGCTATAAGTAGGGGAGTGAGCAGGTGAACAGAATTGAACTAATTACCAGACTAAGTGGAGCTGATCAGGAAAGTGGCTGGAGGTGGAACTGAACTGACTGAATAACTGCCATGTGAAAACAGGTTAAACTAAAACAGTTCAAGAACCAATCCGAAACACAAAATAAATGACAAGACTCAACCTAAGACGGAACTCAAACCAAGACTGAAACAGGACACAAGCTAAAATAGAAAACAAGAACCTAAAAACAGAAACTAAAACTAAGGCAGGAACTCAAACTATGACAGTATCGCTCATTTTGCTTCTACAAAGTGCTGATTTTTTTAAAAGAAGATTCAATCGCCTCTACAACTACAACAATCAAAACTCCCAACAAAGAAATTCCCGCTATTGCTGGTTTTATACCCACAGTTCTGTAATTTTTTTTAGATATTTTTTAGACTTTTTAGAAATTAATAAAAAAAAAGACGTTTTCAATAAGATATGATAGTGTAGTGTATAAATAGTTTTGAACGTTAAAGAAATGCTAAAGAGCTGTGGGTGTGATGACGTCACGAGTACACGAGTATACTTCTGTTCCAATACACAATACGTGCTGCGTGCTCGCGTTCTCATCAAGTCCGATCTTCCTGTGTTCTTACCGAGAACAGACTTGATGAGAACGCGAGTCCGTACTCGCGTTCTCATGAATTGAGAAACGGCCTATATTTCCTCCATGCATAGGACATTAATTTGGACTTTAATTTAGACATACATTTCCCTCAGTCCTTGGAAGTTATCTGTGATATTTCACTATAACTGAAGTAATTTCAAATGTAATGGCATGTGTGTTTCTTAAAGCTTGTTATGCTGTATTACACGGAGCTTCTAGCATGCTGCTAATGCTAGCCTAGCCAGCTGAGGGGAGGAAGCAAAGTAAAAGGAAATGAGGCCCTTTGTGAAAATTCCCTACTTCATAAATAAATTAACCAATAAGCCCATAAATATTTTCAACATAAATGCAAAGTAGATACCAGGCTTGAAATAATTTTAAACAAATTTGTGTAGCAGACACCGGAATGGAGGAGGAGCACAGTGAAGTGAAGGTGTGTTGTTTGTGTACTTCTGAAATGACGAGTTTTCTCCTAAAGAGGAAAAATTAATTGAACTCCTTCACTTGGGTTATGACAACCTAATTATTCTGACATTATGCATGACCTAAACCAAACAGTGCTGTTCAAACTGTCTTGTTCTTTTCCCGAATTAACATTTTAATTTCTACATATCTGCATAGCTCTATAGATCCATTTGCTGCGGTGGGGCACTCAATGAATGAGTGAATGAATGAATGAATGAATGAATGAATGAATGAATTAACTACATAATTCAACACGCTCTGGCTCACGAACGCCTCATGTGATGCTTCATTTTGCGAGCAGTTAAGATGCTATATTGAATTCTGTGCTTTCCTTTGCCATCTGTTGGATATTGCCTATAAAACTTAACCAAAGTCTTCACTGACAAGAAAAGTTAAGTCTACACTCAGAGCTAAATTTCCTCTGATCCCTATTCATCTCCCTTTTCTGTCTCCGAACTCCCTTTAAGTCACTGGCATGTGTCACCGGGTTTTCTGGGTGTAGCACAAGTTTCAGTTTTAACTAATAGAGGGAAAAGGTTCAACACTCAAGACAGAACTCTGAAAGGTTATCAAGAATGTTATTAAGTTAACATGCACATTTCAACTGATTTAATGCTTTATATATATTTCTACAAAATAAATTGATACAGTTAAAACTAGATGCTAACATACAAAAAGGCACCTAACTTTATGTCTTACTAACAATACCTCATGCTAAACTTTTCCCGTTTTATTTCAGTTGGGATTGCCAACATTGTTTTCTATTTGCTAAGTCCAAGAATAATTATGGAGTTATAGAATTTTGAGAAATTTGTATTTATCCTCTTGAAATTCAGAGGTTTACATACACTGAGGTTACCATGCATTTAATCTGGGATTTTTCGGAAAGATCAGATGATGATGTCATTGCTTTCTAGGCATCATATAGGTACATTTACAACATTTGGCCTAACAGTTGCATGCAAGCATAAACAGCATGGGAATGTCCAGCCATACTGTTCAGGAAAGAGACAGCGTTTGTGTCCCCCAAATGAATGTGGTTTAGTATTATATGTATCAGCCCCCAAAACAAAAGCTAATGACCTTTTTATAACATTTTGACCATTTAGATATTTTCACATTATGCTGAGCTGATAAACGGAGCGTGCTGTTTAGCTCAAGGAACAACATATTAATTATCAAACGACAATCCAATGTCTTGCTAATTGCAACAGTGACCATTCCTTACATATGTAAAATTGGAATTAGAGTTTTTGTGTGACCACAAATAATGATTATACTGCGTTGAGCAGGCAGCAGTGGAAGGCAAAATTGAACAAATTTAAAGACAGGTGTTTGAGTGGCAAGTTGATGCTCTGGTTAAAGATGATCTAATACTTTAAGGGTTATGTTTCACGGAGGCCCCGTTTATATGCACTTTAAAACAATAATGACCAAACAAAAATTAAATAGTCCTAAACACAGTCTAAACGGAACAGGGCTGAAGAGTGCTGCAGCCGCATGTCTACGAGATCGGTCGGTCAGCCGTCACGGCTATGTATGGGCATAGCGCTTCCTGCGGCCCCACTTCAACACCGCAGCGTTGTGCTCGAGCAGCAGCTCACATGA
Organism: Fundulus heteroclitus; assembly: GCF_011125445.2. NCBI lineage: Eukaryota > Metazoa > Chordata > Actinopteri > Cyprinodontiformes > Fundulidae > Fundulus > Fundulus heteroclitus. Next base: position 3,550,492 of record NW_023396813.1, read on the forward strand.
ACGCGCGTTCCTAACATAGCATCTAAAGCACGTCATGGCAGTCAGGTTTCTGCTCAAAAGTCAGAGCAAAGCAAGAAAAAAAAAAAAGAAAGAAAGAAAGAAAGAAAGAAAGAAAGAAAGAAAGAAAGAAAGAAAAAAAAGACTGGAACAAGGGAGCTGCCTCGGCCTTCCAGTCCGTCCACCTTCTGTTCTGAATTTTTTGGAGAGTTTTTTTTCTGATTCTTTTAGTTTTTTTCTTTTCCTTTAATGTCGAGTTAGGGTTTAACTCCTAGATTGTAAAATGTGTAGTAGCTATTGCTCATTGGAGTTCGGGGATCATGCAGCACAGAGGCTGGGTGGAGACATTTAAATCAAATCCAGCAGACTTGAAGTTGAAAATCAGTTTTTGATAATGCGTAACTGTGAGCTCTTGCTCGGTTTTTTATTTCTTCGTATTAGGCCACACTCACGAAACACAAAATGGATTAAGACAACTATAAATAATACGTTTTTATTATCACTTCTCTCTGTTTTTTATAATTAGAAATAAACTTTTTAAATAATCCTCCACAAACACTTTATCCAGCATTAAAACCTGCAGCATCGCACCGCAGCCCACTGATTCGGGCCGGCTGTCGTGGAAGCGGGTCTTTCGCGCCGGACAATGCAATTATTTCAGCTCCGTTGGTCAGGAATGCCAAATTTCACAGGCCGCTGCCCTCCTCTGAGCGTCCACTGCTGCACCTCCAGCGAGGCTCGCCGCCTTTAACCTTTTCCCACCCCGTCCTCTGAACGCACTGCTCTGTCCCACCCACCCAGCACGACCTATGGACCGCCTTTGGCCTACTCTAATGGAACTTTATCTACGTCAACAACAATGACTTTCTATGGCAGGCCTGATTTTCTGCACCGTGGAAATATTTGTGTCCTGTAAGTAGGCTAATTTCCTTTGTGAACTGTTGGTATCAGCCTGAATGATCTCGGCTGCACCTACAGCTCCTGTGTTCCAACCCGGGGTGGTCCTCGCTGCCATTCACCCGAGCTGATAACGCTGCTGCAGCTAGGAGAGCTGCTGATGCCTTATTTTTATATTTCCGTTACTTCGAAATGCTACAAAAGCAAATGGCTTCTTAAAGGCGGGTAATGACAAATTTGTGAATGGAAAGGAGAATTTGTGTTCATTGTTAAAATTTAACTATACAATGGGAGCCCCTCCGGTATTCGACCAATCCAGGGGGTGATGGGATACATTTTCCACCAATGGGAGCAAGGACAAGAGGTAAACGGAACCAATGGGAAACCGTTATTCAAATAAGGAATTTGTCTCGGCAAGAGCTGAATGTCAACTAGTCAAAGATGGAGTCTAAAGCTGGGAGGCCGTGGGGTTGCCAATGGACGAAACAGCATTTCCCCCAGCCAGGAGTCGGTACAACGGACTGTTCGGACGGTTGTGCGAGGTAGAAGGCGTTCAGGGCGGTCTGCTTTTTAGCCGCTGAAAGGACCAGTAGAGCTCCGCTGAGCCTGTGCTGGGTGAGCCGGAGGCTATGGACCGGCCCTGCCAGCACCAGGTACCGATTCAGCAGAACCGCTGGCCGCGTGGGGAGGAGATGGCATGCAGCTCGCGCACAAACGTGGGTGCGGGTGGGTCTGACCGCGTGGAGATTTGACGAGCCCTTGCTGCTCTCAACTATGGAGCCGCTATTGTGTGTGTGTGCGTGCGTGCGCGCGCGCGGGTCTGTGCACGCGCGCGAGCGTTTTGATTTGAGCGGAATGGAAGCTAAAGCGTGCGCGCGAACATGTTGACAAATATTGTGATTGACAGGTTGGTGACATGAAAACTTTTTTATTTTTTCCCAAAATCAAACTTAGTCACAATGTGCAACACTTTGCATATTTTAAAGTAGAATCCAGGGTCCGGCAAAGATCCCCCTGTTTCTTAATTAGCCCATATAATACCCGAGTTCTGACTTGATAGTACAGTAGCTACTCTGTTTAGAATTCGCTACTTGTCATTGCTGCTTTAAGAGAACCAGATTTTCGAGCAGTCCGTGGAGTTCTGAGTCGCTGCTTAGTGTTGCAGCGTGGAATAACGAGGCTGGGCCCGAGCAGTGCAGCGTTAGTATTTTTAAGTGGAAAAGGGGGCTTCCGTAGCGATGGGAGATGTTTCAGGGTGGGAGCCACATGTCCTTGTGTTTGCTTGAGTTGCAGTCGGAAGTGTAGGCATGTGTGCTCTGTGCGTGGCTGCGACGTTTTGGCCTCAATCTGCGGGGATAGAAAGGCAAAAAATGGAAGCCTGGATGTTGAAGCAGCGGCGGACCCTTCTGTCCTGCCGCGGGCAGAGATCCCATATCTGCGGGCTTCCATGTCTAGGGGCTATCCGGTGTTCGTTGCCTAGCCTGTTGTGCGACGCGGAGTCTGGTTGCTGCTGTGATCGGAACTTGTTTTTGCTGCTCCTGCATGGCTGGATTATGAGGGTCCAGGCAGCAAAATAAACTCTGACGGCTACTGACATTGGAAATAACAAAGCCCCCCCTCCCCCTTCTCCGTCCCCAGCCCCCCACCCCCACGGTTTCCTAAAAGAGGAGGGTTTCACGTTGCCACTTTGGCTAAAGGGACAGGAATAGCAGGTATTAAATGAAAGTCTCTGGTATTGTATCTCGGAATGTGCTCTTTGCCCTATATGTTTCCTCCACCCTAATTTTCTCCCAGCAGAGCTCTGCTCTCTGAGGCTGCAGTCTATAGGAAGAGCTTCGCCTTGTCTTTTTGGTTCTGTGCTTGTTTCCCCGCAGTTTAACGTGGACTGGAACAAATCCTCGGCTACATTTTCCTCAGACATTCTCTTATTGTGTGTAAACGATACCTTGCAGAGCGTAACAGCCTCTCTCTATTTGCATAGATTTTCTGCTCTTTTGGGGCCTGTTCGTTTAATACCATGAAGACACAGCGGGCTTTTTAAGCCTGTTTTGGTTGTTTCACGGCTGCTCGTCTGCTTGCAACATGTTAATCATGATAGCTGCGAGGAGGCTTGCTGCAGCCCCCACTGCTGTCTACCGAAGTATTGATGGAGCTGGGGTGTTTCACGCTGGTGTTCCTATAAGACTTGGGTGCGCTGAATAGAGACCATGTAGTTCAAAGCCCTTTTTCTGTTGTACTACTGTGAAATCACATGAGCAGTGCAATATTAAAAGGGCATTGGCTCACACAACGGCACCTTGGCCCTTCCTGCTGTATACTTCAAAATCTTATTCAAGCACAAACAAAACAGTGTAAGAGGGGTTCTGTTTCACCCTAAAAGGAATGATTGAACTGTTATTGGACATTCCAGTTTGTGGTCAGCTGTGGTGTGCCCACAGAGCAGTGGTATGTGTGTGGTATAGCTCTTCCTGTTGTTTATATATGTGTGTGTGTGTGTCCCAGCATGCAGAGGTCAGCTGCTTTGACGATGTTGCACTACTGTACCATGCTCTAAAGCAGTGCAATAGTATTGTCATAGCATTTGGCCTTTGTCCTGCACTACAGCAGCCGGACAACACAGATAGTTGGAAATGGGAAGAAAAAAAGATAAGAATTTTTTTTTTCTGAACTGTCTTTGAGTTATCTTGTAGTATATTAAAATACAAAAATCCTACCATTGAGCCGCTACTTTTTATAGAGCTATTTGCAGAAGTAGAAGGGGAATTGAGTTTGAATATATATATTTTTTTATGTTTTCCTAATTTTAATTTATTTCAGATAAAGAGATGTTGGTTTTTACACTGCACTGAAGTCAGGCTGTGAATTTAAGGCTGGTTGTAAGGTTATTAAGTAAAAGTACATTTGGAATTTAAATGTTATTTTTAATCTTTGCACATCATAAAATGGAATTTCATAAACGGACAGTGGAATCATGGAACATTCTTTATTATAGATATTTTATGTAAAATCTCAAGGGGTCCCTAGGTAATAGTTTGGGCACCACTCATAGGTTCTTCAAGACAGGAAGAGTTTGTGGCTTTTCTATTCAGCCGTGTTCCATTACCAGGCTGTGTTTTACCCGGGGAGATATAGGCCTCCTGGACCACGCCTCCTAAAAAAAGAACATTTTGTTCGTAGAACTACACAGGTTGTCTTGGTTTGCATTGCAGACCACGTGTCACATTAAGTAACAAGCTCTGAGGTCAACTTACCCAACTTCTTGCATATTTTTTCAGGCAGTGTAATGTGTTGCTTCATGCTGGCCCACACTGTGAAATCACGCAGAGTCGAAGCTGGGTCGGATTTAATTTGGACTCTCTTTGATTGGAATTTTAGTTGCCAGAATTGACTCTTCTGAATGGATCAGAAGAAAGTGACTGAATTAGTTTTAAAGATGAGATTTAACACAGCTTACCTTCAGTGGCTGTTTTATTTTGTCAGAATCCTACTTTTTTTATTTTTATTATTTCAGACACACGTTGTACAAATCTTTCACATTAACCATAAACTCTTAAAACAGGTTCATGAGAAAAGTTTGTATTTTTTTAAACCCAAAAGCAATTGTAAAGATTGTTAAAAAAAAAAAAAACAGGAGCAAATTTTTAGGTGGATTCCGTTACTTTTACATTTAAAAAGAAAATACTAAACTGCTCAGTGCTTCTATTTTTACTGAGCCACAAAAAACAAAACACCTTAGCAGATCTTTGAAATAAAATAAAGAGTTCTTTTGTATGTTAGGATTGCAAAGTTTCTGCTGAAATTTTAGGCTATTTAACTCTAAACGTCTTTACAAAATAAAAATAGCAGAAGTACCCTGTGTAAAGAAACACGCGATCCTATAGATAAATGCTGCAGTCCCTTATTATTCTGTGTATGTGAGTGTGTGTGTGCACACTCCTGCAGGCCTCCCCCAGCCTCACCCCACACCCTCTTTCAGTCGGCCTTTCAAAGCATAATTTGAGTGTGCAGGCTTAAAGAAGTCACCGCGTGGGTGGGAGAAATGGGGTAAGTTTCCTATTTGGGACAGGTCGTAGGGGGGATGGGGCTCCATGTGAGGAATGTGGAGGGCAGGGCTGCTCTGAGGGAGGAAGGGGAGGGTGTTGGGAGGTTAGGGCTCATCGGCACGCATTGCTTTATTCGCTGGTGTGTTTGTGCATGCACTGGAGGCTGCACTGTTGGTAAAGCCGCTGTTTTGCAAAGGGATGTGGAATTTTCTGTTTGTTGTGTGTTTGATGGGAAACTGTTGGAGCAAGCGGCTGAGTGCCTTCCTTTCTAGCTCCGAGGTGTTTAGATGGTGAGTTAGCCACACACTCATAATCAGACACCTAGAAGTGCATCTAAAAGTTTTAGACTAAAACTTTTCGTCTTTTGTTAAAAAACATTTTCTTTACTTAAACGTTCATCCTCATGGGAATCACTCCGTCAAGGTGCCCTTTTTCCATTTTATTCCAAGTTTCAGAAAGTAAACTTGGTCATAAATCATTTCAGATGTTAAGAAATACACAAAATCTTGAAATATTATCCAAATAATGCAGACTGCAGTGGAAACCTTCAAATGTTTGAATATTAGTTAAAGCAATATTTTGTTGAAAGGCAGGGTTATAGATTTCTCTCGCCATTGCATTGCATAATGCAAATACAATGCTTCAACAATAATCGGCCCTCCGCTGCACATGTAACTGCATTAGATTACCAGGTGTCATTAAAAAGGAGAATGTGTGGAAAGTAGAAGCAGGAAAGTTGGGTGATGTAGCATGTCAGCTCATCTCTGATGCTGTGTGGGCAAGTAGATACGGGAGCGGACAGGTCAGCATGAAGCACAGCCTGTAGGGACCAGGGACTGATATGTCTGCTGCTAGTTTGTCTCTATAGTGATTGGCTGTGATTGGCCCTCAGCCTCGGATGTGTGAGGAGTACTGATCTCAGATCAGCTGCAATCTAATATAGCACAGGCATAATGATGTAGATATGAAGCCATGTGGGGTGTCCAGATACCCTTGATGATCTGCTCATTCATTGTTGGAAAATAACTAATATTTAATGTAAATGAAATAATTCATTTATTTGATATGTCGTTTAGTCATTTTGTTTTTGAGTTACTGACAAAAAACAATTTATATATATATATATATATATATATATATATATATATATATATATATATATATATATATATATATATATATATATATATATATATATATATATATATATATATATATATATATATATATATATATATGCTTTTCCATGTTGGGAAACCAACATGGAAAAGCACTTTTCCTCTGTAATCTGGGAAAGTAGCTATAGAGAACTAGATCTACACACGAAGGAAAAGAGGAGACATGCAAACGGGGTTATATTCCGCAGTTAAAAAAATAACAAAAAAAGGCCCGTTGCTTTTAGTCTTGGACTCTTTAATTTTGTTATCAGCTGTAACAGAAAGCTCACCTCTCAGGCTGCGGTTTACTATTTTCTTGCACTATATTGTGTAGTAGGAGGCTAATTTTTCTACCAATTTATAATTATTGCCTTTTTTTCAGGCCACTAATGAAATTCCTTTAAGGTATACATCATAGTTCACATGAACCTTTAGATCTTGGGGATAAAGATCTTGCCTTTTTTTCCTGTATGCTTAGCCCAGACATGTTTAATTGCACTGTGAACAATTGATTGCTGATTTTCATTCAGGATATATCCATAATTACTGAGGTTGTCATTTGGATCACAATATACCAAAAACATAGACCTGGCAAACTACATTGCTTGGATTTTTTTTCAGTTGTGACAAAATAGTTGGGTTGATTTTTTTTCTTTTTCTTCCAGTTAATTCCCTTTGTGTTGTGGAGTTTGTTGTGGTATGTTGGGAAACCAACATGGAAAAGCACTTTTCCTCTGTAATCTGGGTGGGCATTTCCTTTTCCCATTTAGCTTTAATATGTGTCGTTAGAAGTCTGCCAGGTAGAGCTATAAATTTAGTGGGTTAAAAAAAAACACAGATCTCTGGTCCAGGCCTCTGTAAAGGAGATTTATGCTTCCTTGTGTGAAAATGTATTGATGAAACAAAAAAAAAAAAACCTTTTCAGTCTCTTGAAACATTGACAGAAGTGATGGTCTTATTTTTGCCTTCCATAACATAATTTTTTTGTTTAGAATTAGTTGACTGATAAATGTGTGAGGACTTTTAGTTGATTGCAGTAGTGCTTGTAGAAAGCTTTCTTGGATTATTCTTTGGACAGTGAACTAAAAGCTGTAACAGTAAAATTTCTTAAACTGCTAAAGAATGCTGAGGTGGATATTAAAAGCTTACTTTTTTGCCAATGAAGGAAACCTGGAAATACATGATTTGTTCTTTAAGGCACAACGAAAACACTAAGCATTCTAGATCCAGATTTAAGATCTAGATCTAGATTGTGAGGAATCTAGATTCTAGATCTAGATTTAAGCAATGAAAATGCACATTTTAAACCAGTGTGGAATGTTTAATTTTTTTAAGAAAACAGAAAATAATGTACCATTTACCAACATTTTAAGGCCCTGCGTTTCTAAAAAAACAAATAAAAAATACAACAACGGTTTTTGCACAGTGTTATCTAATATTATTCTCTCTGTGACATATTGTAATATGGGAAAATGACAGTTAACATTAATGTGTGCTCTGTATTATTAAAGTACGTATAATACTTCTCTCTGTTGCTAATGAGAAGTTTAAAGATTACAGATTGAGACAAATCTGTGTAGTGTTTCTGTTGGGAGAGAACCATCTGAAAAATTACAGGAATGATGATGAATTATAAAGTAACAAGTCTGGACAATGAACACATTAAAACTTTTTTTCCAAAAAAGTTTAATGTAGGAAATGGCTGAATGTTGTAAAGCCTCTCAGACTGAACTTCTTTGTTTAGCTAGTGAAAATGTCCACCGAGCTGACAATAAAAGGCCTTTAAGGGATCTATACGTGGATTTTATTTACCACACATCAGTCACAGTAGCGGTTCTGATATAAACTCCAACAAAATTTAATCGATTTTGACAAAGCCAATCAACATTGTTGAAGCACAAAAACTGTCCAATTCCTTGTCTTTTAAACCCTAAACCTTTAGTTTGGGAAAAGGGAAAGAGAATTTGCAAAGCTGCTTATTTAACAGTTGACAAAAACGTGAAATACCTTTGAAGAAATTTTCTGCGCCACAATTAACTTCTCACATTAGTACATTCGAACAGCTGAAGGTTCACATCTTTACCAAAATGGATTTATAAAAGTAAAGGAAGAAGTAGGTCTGAGTACATTTACTTTTCAACATAAAAAGAATCAGTAAATACTTCAAAGAAACAGGATAAAAATAAAACAAAAAGAGAAAATAAATGATAGATAATGAAAAACGAATCTGCAATAATATTTGGAAAAATTTAAAGAATAATATATTTAAATAAAAATATTTTCACTGTTTTTTAAATGAAACAGCCTAAACTAAGGAATCTTATTCCACAGTTGAGGTGCAATAATCTCCAGTTTTATACCTGGTCCTTTGGGGCTACAAGTGGATCTTGGTCTGAGTCCGAGAAGGCTGTAGGGTTTAATCATTCAGTAATAATGAAAGGACGGTGACCCTACAGGGGTCTCTGAAAGAAACAGGTAACCATTGCAAAGTCACTAAAACATGAGGATTTGTGCTCTTCTGTTTGTTCTAATTAAGTCTTTCTGCAGAGTTTGGACTGACTGAAGGCATTGCAAGTTTTTTGGGATCGTCCATTTGAATAGTGCATTGAACAGTTGAGACGAGGAAATAACAGGAATAACCATCTCAAATTCTTACTTTTACACCAACCCTCTTACCTTAGAAAAATGTTTTCAGTAATAAAACAGGTTTAAACAACTTCTTTTGAGTGAACTTCAAGAGGCATTGGTTTAAAACAACTAAATGCTTTAAGTTTGGCCTAACAGCCAAGTTCAAAGATCCCCTGTTGGACTTTTTAACTCTGTCCTGATCCTGGGTCCTGATCAGAGTAACCATGGTCTTCAGGGCAATGATCACACACTGTTTTGTTTAAGGGAATTATCTTTTAACCACCTTATAATTTCTTTTTCTTGGAGAAGTACAGCTGACTATCACCTGCATAAAGTGATGGGAGATATTGTGAAATTTCTTAATAGAAAAGCAATGCTCTGTTTTTATATTTAACTTACTAATTGACTGTTACATGCAGTCAAAGCTCATCCCTGCATCAGGGATTTAAACTCTGATCCAAGTATATGTAAAGATTTAAAATACAACCACATGTATTGATTAGTGATGCACCAATCAATCAGCCAGTGATTGAGCTCAGATAGAATTTTGAAAACTTTTTTTGTCCTGTTAATTAAACAAATCCAAACTGAAAACACCCACATCCTTGGTCTGTAATCAGACCAACAGCACATTCTTTGTGAGTTGCATAAATGAGAACAATCTCATTATTGCATTATTTCATGTTAAATCAAAATATGTAGCAGTTTATTTTTTTAAACTTAGTTGATGGAGTAAAACAAAATGTACAAAAAAGATTTGAAATGCGTCATAGTCCTAAAGCTACACCTCAAAGAATACCGGAAATCAGAATTGCTAATTGATGGCTATTAATTGATTAAAAAACTGCTTGGGCCAAACAACTACTGTAAAAAACACTGTACTGCAACCTAAGTGATTTAAAGATTAGTGAATGCTCTAACCCTATATTCTTTCATTGAAGTTTTCCCCTTTCACCACAATACAACATAAACTACAAATCAGAGCACAGAGGAGCGCAGAGTAAAGGAAAACTGCTGCTGTCTCAAATGCTTTCACCAAGGATTAGTTATTTTAATTTTCGTGAAACTTACTACTACAATGTAAGACATGCTATTCTGCTCTCTGCCCCTCTTTTGGACTTAAAAGTGACTTAGCTGCAGTACAATGGTGTGCTTTTATTCATTCTTAAAATAAATCAGTGAAATGCAGATCCTGCAGAATTAAAGTTCACTCTCATTTGGTACGGGGACTTGAAAAGTTGAAAAGATTTTCACAAACCTGTCCAGTATGGTTGCAGCATTTGTAAAATATAGTGATGGCTGTAGTAATAAACAGCTTATTTGTGTTGATCATTACTGCTGTTGGATTAAATACAAGTTGCAGTGTCAGTGAATGTGTTGCTGCAGTGTTTTGTGGATGCACAAAATGCTCAGATATACAGTTAGGCCCAGAAATATTTGGACAGTGACACAATCTTGGGCTCTGCATGCCACCATGTTGGATTTGAAATGAGACAATTACAATGTAATTGAAATGCAGACTTTAAGGTTTAATTCAAGGGGTTGAATAAAAATATATTATTAAACATGTAGCAATTGTAGCTATTTTTATACAAGCACTCCTCATTCAGGGGCTCAAAAGTAATTGGACAAATAAACATAACTGTAAGTAAAATGTTACTTTTCAATATTTTCTTGAGAATCCTTTGCAGACAATGACTGCCTGAAGTCTAGTACCCATGGACATCACCAAACACAAGGCTTCTATCTTAGTGATGCTTTGCCAAGCCTTTACTGCAGCCGTCTTCAGTCGGTGCTTGATCGTGGGTCTTTCTGCCTTAAGTTTTGTCGTGAGGAAATGAAATACATTCTCGATTGGATTGAGGTCTGGTCGTTGACTTTGCCATTGCAGAATATTCCATTTCTTTGCTTTAAAAAAACTCTTGGGTTGCTTGTGCAGTAAGTTTTGGATCATTGTCCATCTGTGCTGTGAAGCGCCTACTGAGCAGAAAGTATATCCCTATACACTTTAGAATTCATCTGGCTGCTTCTGTCTTTTGTCACATCATCAATAAACACAAGTGACCCAGAGCCACTGGAAGCCATGCATGCCCATACCATCACATTGCCTCCACCGTGTTTTACAGAAGATGTGATGTGTTTTGGATCACAAGCTGTTCCGGTTCTTCTCCAAACTTTCTCCTTCCCATCTTTCTGGTACAGGTTGATGTTACTCTCATCTGTCCAAAGAATGCTATTCCAGAACTGGGCTGGCTTTTTCTGATGTTTTTGGCAAAGTCAATTCTGGCCTTTCTGTTTTTGAGGCTGATTAATGGTTTGCACCTTGTGGTGAATCCTTTGTATTTACTCTCATGAAGTCTTCTTTTTATGATAGACTTAGATACTGATGCGTCTACTTCCTGGAATCTTCTTCACTTGAGTGGGTGTTGTGAAAGGGTTTTTCTTGATCATGGAAAGGATTCTGCGATCATCCACCACTATTGTCTTCCATGGACATCCAGTCCTCGTTGAGTTCCCAAGCTCACCAGTGCACTCTTTTTTTTTTTTTTTCTCAGAATGTACCAAACTGTTGATTTGGACACTCCTAAGATTTCTGCTTTCTCTCTGATGGATGTCTTCATTTTTTCCGCCTCAGGATGGTCTGTTTCAACTCCATTGAGAGCTCCTTTGACTGCATATTATGTGTTAACAGCAACAGCTTCCAAATGCAAACGCCACACCTGGAATCAACTCCAGACCTTTTAACTGCTTAATTGATGACAGGTTAATGAGGGAAGAGCCCATGCAGCCTTGTTATTTATTTTGCAGCCTTCTGAGTCAATTGTCCAATTACTTTTGGTCCCTTGAAAAATGTAGGCAGCTACAAATAAAAGAGCTGTAATTCCTAAACCCTTGCTCCAACTTGGATGTGAATACTCTCAAATTACAGCTGAGAGTTCGCACTTTAAGCCCATATAGATGATATAATTGTATCCTGAATATGTTTTCATAAACAGCTAAAATAATAAACCTTGTCACTGTCCGAATATTTCTAGGCCTAACTACATTGTTATTGGCTTGTTTGGCAGTAGCTACATTTACATGGACAAAAGTAATCGGAATAAAAAATGCATTATGTAAACAAGGCAATCGGAGTATCATGATCGAATTAAGCTCAATGGGAATGAAATTGTATTCCGAATGAGAGTGGTGGTTTATGCCCATTGATAATCCGATCAACGTGCCTATAAACGCTCGTCAGGCTCAAGTTATTCTGAATGTAGCAAACCAACACGAGTGTGCATGAGCACATATTTCTGCGTTGTTGAGTGACAGACATATGTTGAGAAGCAAAACTAATGGGGCTCCCGATTCAACCGTTCTGTTAAAAAAAAATAGAAGGATTCAAATTTGTTGCTTACTCAGTAACGTTTGAACCGTAATTTGAACCTCATGGAAGTCCAGCCTGGGAGCTCGGCAGACAACCGACTTGTACAATACTGCTTTGTTTACCATTTTATGTTGTTTAGCAAAGACGGAAGTATTTCTGTTTTATTTTTATTTTTTTAAGGGAATTTGATAACTTTGCAGGTTAGGGTCATATTCTGGATATAGTCAGGTGCATATACACGCACTGTGATCAGATAAATTGATTGTGTGCCCATATAAACAGTAAAATACAATTATTCAATCAGGATACAATTTAATCCGATCGTGAAATGTTATGCATGTAAACATAGCTAGTGGCTAGCTTGTTCTCTGCGAGATATTCCGACTGACTTACACTTGCAGCTGGAACATGGTTGAATTGGGGGAGACAGCAATGCTTGTTGAAGTAAATGGAGCAGATGCGGACGAATGAGAGCTTGATCAAAACATTCTGAGGTCCCACACTTTACTTTAGGTTTGCCGATTGTACACCTCCCCCTCCTCTACACCATTAACTCCAAGATGAAAGTTCTCACCTCTGGGGAGAGGTGCATCTCATCCACCTCACCTTGCAGACAAGACCCTATCAGTATTGCCTCTGCTTTCACTAGCACTAACAGAGTAGTGCAATATTGCTTATAGGGTCTTGACTCTGAGGGATGGTCTTCCTTCTGTGGTTTGCCTCCCTGGATGGACCTGCCCTTCTCATTTCATGGTGTTGAGATTGGTTTCACTTTTGTTGTCAAGGGGTAATAATTTACTTTTATAGTTCTGTCAAATGTAATAAATCGGGTTTTAATTATTTATTTTCAAACAAGGATTATTTTATTATTAATAAAGTTTGAAGATACTAAAAGTTCTTGAGTGACCCTGCTTTGTTTAGTTCTTTTTAAATCTTTCTGATTTTCAGTGGGATGTACTGTCTCTCGCAGTTGACTTTCTTTTTTGTGTGCTTCCTATCACTCATGGTCAGCTCTCAGAATGCCCCTCAGTCAGATTTTTACACAATTCAGCTGAAGGTTCTAAAGAGTGAAGACTACACAGTGGGCATGGGCTGGCTATAGCGAGGTTTCAAAAAGTTACGCTTTCAAGACCACAAGTATTTATTGTCATATCGTTCCCACTGTCCTTTTAGTTAGATGCCAGAAAAAGTTCAGCGGTGACCCGAGAGTTGTCTAGCTGTTAGAAGCAGAGTTACTCCACGCTGTCCTTCCTGTCCCTGTCTTGTTCTGCTCTCGGCTCCTCCTTCCTAGATCTGTTGTTTACAAGAAAGAAAGTTGGCAATTCTGAAAGTCGTGGTTTGTAATCTAAAGGAGCTCCACGTTTCTGAGCACAGGATCCACTGAACAACACTAAACCTTAAAGGATCTAAAATTCAGCAGAAACAGCCATACAGCACTCAGCCAGTCTGAAGAAGTAACATGATTCTTCAAGCTGCAGTGTGTCTCCCTGGACAGAGCCACAGGATGCTCAGTGCTTGATACTCTTTCCCTGTTGCACTACTGTGGGAGCTGCAGCAAGCAGTGCAATAATGAAAGGGCATCAATCAGCGGGACCATCATTCTCCATTTGTCCCACTTTCCGCCCTGCAACGGATACATACCTGGGCCTTCCAACACGTCAGCAAACCCTGCTCCTCACCACCTTGTCTTCTGTCATCATGACTGTTCTTTTAATAAAAACTACTCTAAATAAAGCTGTTGCTTCTGTCCTTTTTTTCTGAGCTGTAAAGTGATAAATGTGCCTGAGATTGTCTCTAAACTACTTGACTGAACATTTTTTTTTTAATTGAGGCAGCAGATTGGGCCTGGCATCAAAAACTTATCATCCTTTCAGGTGTTTATTTTCTGCACATACTCAGATCTAGATCTGTGTAAGGTTAGAAGACGGCAAGTATTTGTAAGAAACTCCACACTTTTAAAATGAACAGATGTTGGGGTGCTGTCTCCCAACCTGGTAACCGTCTGTGTCGGTTACCAGGTGTTTGCGGTAACCGAGCTGAAATTCACCACTATAACATTTAAAGTGTAACTCATAAAAGAGGGCAGTGCCAAAAGAACCTAAGGGGCAGGGCTAAGTGTGGGGAAGGGGGCTAGCAACCAGCCATAAACGGTGATCAAAGCGCTAAAGATCAGTTGCTAGGCTGATGGTTGTCTTCTGCATGCAAACAACTACTTTTGATTGTCACAGTTAAACTTGTTGATCCACTATGAAAAGGTACTGTTATAAGGCTAAGTTAAACCGCTCAGCCTGAAGAAGTCACTTGGAGAAGAGATGAAACGTTTCAACAAAGAACCTTTCCAGAGGACCTGCTCAACTTTTCTTTTGATTGTCTCAACTCTGTTTTTCTCTGACAAGCAACGTGATCTTCTGGCGCTGCGGTCACATTTCCAAATATAAACACCTGAAAAAAACTGAAATGTTAATGGGCTTTCTTGTGTTCTTGAACTGTTTCCTAATCTGGGGTTTCTATCCCAGTCCTACAAATTAATCTAAATGCCACAGGATTTAGCTGAAAACGGAGTGGAAGTGTTTTCCACATTAAAACAAGAATACATTCAAGATATCTGCTGAAATAATTTAGGAAAAAAATCATCAGTGAAAGATTTAGTGAGAGAAAGATAACTTGGAACTGATAAAACGTTTGCAAATTGGGCTGTTGCATTAAGTGCATTAAGATCATATTTGTTTGCTTTTTTTTTTTTATTGCTGCTGCTTTTTTCACCAGGCCTTGTACCATATGACAGGTTACAGCACTGTGTGTTTAACACTAGCATTACCAGGGTTTTCGACCTCCCCCCTGAAGTCCCGAAAGAGGGTCAAAAGACCCTGAGTCCAAACTGACGACTCTGGTGGCTCAAATTAGCATCCCTTGTTCAATTGTAAATAGGGCCATTGCCTGAGGAATCAGCAAGGGGGGAGGAGAGCCGAACTCACAAAAGCATTCCACACTTCTGTACCTTCTGTCAGGCCAGAAGGTACGTGTGAATAGTCCATGTTGGGGGTTGGTGCGATCTATGATGGAGGCAGCTCTACAGTAGAAAACTAACCAAATTAGCAACACGGGTTGGCGTTCAAAGTTACTGCAGGACTATCATTGGATGGGGTTAAATAATAATAATAATAAAAGACACATTTTACTGTAGGCAACCTGTGTTTACCTTACAAGTTTTTCTTGAAAATTAAGGAGCTGTTTGCTGATTTCATACATCAGAACACCCAAGAAAACAACTTTTATTTCATTAGATTATAATTGCACTGCATTTAACAAGGTCCCCTTTTTTTACTCTGACCAGTTTCCCTGTATCTAGTGAATATAGCATCCCCCAAAGAATAAAAGCAACCAACACTATCACTTTACAACTATTACCCTGCAGTGTGGATAAAACTAAATACTATAATAATAAACAATTGTTTGTTATTAGCAAAGTGCAGCATTTTTGGGACACAAAATCTCTAAAACCATCGTGTATGGTTTATTATGTATGTATGTTATATTATAAATCAACTAGCTGCTTGGGAGTCAGGGTAGAAAAATAAGCCTACTCTGTGCTACCATCACAAACAAGGTAGTTCTGAAAATTATTTTAAAGAAGGAGATGTTTGTCTGAGTGATACCCTGTCAGTTTAGGCTGATGACCATGTCCTGGTCATGTCTAAGTATGCCCCTCTCTTTCCGATTTCAATCGAACACTAACAAGCTTATTGTTTCAATCGAACAGTAAGTTTTGTGTTGACTAGAATTTAGTAATTAAGCAATTTTTTTAATCTAGGATTGTCAGGCCCTAAATACAAATGCAGTCCACACTTTTTCAGATTTGCCTTTGAAAACCACTTTTTAAACCACAGATCCTTTTCTATTCACATTGCAATTATGCACTAATTTGTACGAGTCAATGTCATAAAATACCAATGAAATACACTGATGTTTGCAATCATAATTTAACAAAATGCAAAACAGTTCAAGTAGTACGAATACCAAATTGTCCAAATTGCCATTGCCTCTTATACCTTTGTATATTTCTCATGCTGGAATTTCAGTCCTCTTGACTTAGACACAAATACTTCTGGTCATTGCTCACAGCTGTACCTGGCAGTTAGTAGGGAGTTAAGCTTCCCCCTTCCTTTGGTGCACCAGTAATGGCCTTATTTACAGAACAAAAGCACCGGTTCACAACTGCTTATAGGATGCTAATTAAAATCCTTCAGGTCAGTCGACCCGTCTCTGGGCTCCAAAGGTAGAAATGTTAAATGACCCTTCTCTGGTAATTCTAGTGTTAAAATATGAGGAAGGTGGACAAGCAGAAGACAGAAGAAGAGAGTGAAGGCAGTCGCTGTCCAGAAAAGAAACTTTGGAAAATATTCAGATGACCTGCATTAGGGAATATAGAGCATTTTAAATTATTTAAATAACAGGTAAAAGTCTGCATGTGAAGAAAATGTAAAGACTTTATGGCTGAATCTAATCAGACTTCTTTTCAGGACTGTTCCTGTTTCATAAAGATGCAATTGGAAAACGAATACTACACACTCCAGACACTAAATTTGACAATCAGGGCTGATCCCTGCAAACATCAATGTATTCACCCTGTCAATACGGCTTCCTATATGAACCAATTAATAAACAGTTCTGAATATTTAAAGCTAACGTTATCAAATTGGACCAAATTTGACAGAAGGCTTCAGCATGTGTGTCTTCTTTGGTAATCTGGGAAACAGTTTCTAGAAAAAAGGGCTTTGCAAGCAAAGTGAAGCAATTAAGCAAAGAATAAAAAAACAGCATGCTTGTACGGGGCTATGTTTTCGGTGGCCTCATCTGTGGATGAGATAAGATTGAAAAATTACACAACAAATATTTACAAAGTTACAAACAATAGATACAAAGCACCAGGGAACTAAAATTAACCAAGTATATCAACTATGTCAATAAATCTTTTTAACTTTAACATTTCATTTTGATCATTTCGTTCTGATTTCTGTTCCAATCTTTAAGTTTTCCATCGAATACAACAAACCTTTTTACCGTATATTTAAATTAAACTTAAACAAAATTTGATTTTGAAAATTTTATCCAAATAATAAAGATATATTTTTGCTCAGTGCAAACCTCTGAGCTAAATTATAGCTCAGTGGTCGGAACGCAGCAGCTCCCCTGTATTCCCTGCAGTCCCTCTCAGGAACTGCAGAAACAGCACACTTCCACAGAGCTCGTGGCTGCATGGGTGGGTTGGTGGGTGGTCTATTAAACACATTTCCTCTGCATTGCCTTCTGAGACCCATGAGTGGTGACGCTGGGATTTAACCACTTGTAACCCCGTCCTAAATTCCGTTTTCTTTTTCAAGCCAAACCACTGTATAAACAGTATTTAGGAGCAGCAGTGTAATAACAGTATTCATTGTTCAGAGCTGCATTGCATGTTGCGCTTGCGTTTGACCCCTTTATAAAGCCCGAGAGGCACTTTCGTTTGAAGGTAACGATAAAGCAACAATGCAATCTTATTCCAGTTTAAAAACACTGAGATGCAAATCGTTGTAACTGAACTTCTTTGCGCATTTAGCCCAAATACTCGTTTTGAAAACCCTCGAAGTTCCGAGACGTGCAGTTGTAAAATGCTAGTGGTCTAAAGCTGCCCTCCGAATGCCTGAGCTGCAGGAGGATACAGCAGCTGCTGACTGCCATGTTCCGTAGAACATCTCTGCAGATCTGCCTCTGTCCTCCAGGTGGAAGCACAACTCCCAACTCTCCTTGACGCTGTTTTGACTTACGCCTTGCTATTTGCTAATTTTACAATCTAGGATTGACAAACTGGGCTGCAGGAGAAACCGCTGTTGATCATAATGATCTTAAGACATTCAAATCTTAAGATGGCTTAAGACACCCTTTGCAGCCTGTCTCAAAAGCATGGCCAAGCTATCTTGTTTAAACAGGAGTTTTATGATTATAAAATTTTGGGGAAAAAAGGGAAAATATGGGCATCATGGGTTGTGTTGCCTTTCAGGCATGAATCTGAATGGACCTTTGTTTTGAAGGAGCTCTTATTTTGAAGGGCAGTTTTTTCTAACATTCCGAATGTCAGGTTTGTTTTCTGTTAGTAGGGCAGTTGGAGGTGGTTAGCAGAGTTCACATTTTGCTACATTTCTGTGTTCAACTACCTGAATTTATCACTGTAAACTGTACGTTAGTTATTGCTCACAAAAATGGCGTCAGTATTGAAAATATGTATGGTGAAGAGGATTGCTGTGTTGGATACCCTTTGCACACTGTCAACACCAAATGAGGAAACAGCAGAAAATACATCTATCCCCGGGCTTCCAGGCTACGCCCCGGTTTACAGGCCATCAGGATCAGCCACAGTCATATCTGCAGCTTAACTTCGTCAAAGACATGGGCTTGGTAGGGAAATCTATGTGTCAGGTTCAAACACCTAAAACATTCATTAACAACACAAGAAGGAGAGACAACAATGAAGTTGGTTTTCAAATAATCTTGCAAGGAGATCGAACGGAGATGCTTAATACAGATCTCCAAATCCGATCTGAAGCAAATCCGTCGCCTCCTCTCTATTTATTAGGAAAAGGAATCCCTGGTTCCATTGTGAATCTAAGGGGTATAGGGATAAGCAAAATAACTGTGACCTTCAAGATAAAACCAAGCAGTTCACACAGTGCAGCACTCCAGATGGCTGAATACAGTTCATAAAAACACTTATCATAGTCACAACATATTTCTCTGCTTTCTGCAGGCCTTCTGCAACTATAAGAGAGAGAGAGAGAGATCTAAAACCTTAAAACTTCTTAGTAGTAAAGAGTAAATATATATGATAAATGCAATGAAAATAGTAAATAACATAAAATATGTAGAAATAGTAAGAATAATTCTATCACTATGTTACAAAATTAAATTACTAAAATAGTTGTATTATTAAAATATTCTTGGATGTTCTATCAACAATGACTAGAAAAGGTAACACAATTATTTTATTTATTGTAGTTAATTTCTTAACAGGGTTGCACCTTGGAACCCAATTGCCAGAGCTATCCCACCTGAAAGTGTCAAATATGATGCGCCAGCCAGACCTAATGGAGAGAATGGGGGATAGAGTCCTGACACAGGAAGAGATCTTCCTTGGCCCAAAGGTGTGACTCCTGTAGTTGATCTCAATCCAGTACAGGAAAATACATATTAATAAATATTAATTATACATTATAATGTACTGTAAGCACTGTCTTCAATCATTAACATAATTTGCTTTTATTCCCAAGGTTTGGATAAGGGGAAGCATATCATCAACATCATTGACAACCCTCTCTCTGGGCAACCAGAGAAACGCATTAAACACCAAACTGCTACACTGTCCCCACAAAAATATAAGTATGTTATCAATGTTTATCATTTGTGTAATAGCAGTAGTAATGTACTAAATTCAAAATATTTGTTCAGCCAAATTCACAAAAGGATAGCGCAGAGCAGCAATTGTACCAGCAACAAAACATACTGCATAGCATTTCCCAGAAGCTGTGCAGCATTTTGTGTATTAGACCCTTGGGTGTTTATCTAAATAAACACCCAAGGGTTTATTTAGATAAACGCCTTTTATAATATACCTTTTTAATAAATATACCTTTTTAATGAATGCATTAAAAAGGTGTTTTTAAAATATTTTATCTCATTCACAGATTTGATGTAATGACTCTCAAAGTTGGCTCATTTGTAGAGATAGCCCCCTTCAACCCAAGCCATGTGAATGACAGTGACAGGCAACTGTTGAAAATCACAACCATATGGGCTACAATCTCTGGTAAAGTAGTTACATCTTGAATATAATATGTAAGCAGGATTATAGAGAAGCTGGGCAATGTAAACCTCATAGCATAATGCATAACACTAGGTTAAGTTACAGTTTTACTAGAAATAATTTATGTATCCCATGGCTACATGCTGATGAGTAAGATTATTGGACCTTGTGTTCCCTCGCCCGGACGCGGGTCACCGGGGCCCCACTCTGGAGCCAGGCCTGGAGGTGGGGCATGTTGGCGAGCGTCTGGTGGCCGGGCTTTTGCCCATGGAGCCCGGCCGGGCTCAGCCCGAAGAGGCAACATGGGTACCCCTTCCAATGGGCTCACCACCTGTCGGAGGGGCCAAAGGGGTCGGGTGCATTGTGCAACAGGTGGCAGTAGAGGGCGGGGACCTTGGCGTTCCGATCCTCGGCTGCAGAAGCTGGCTCTTGGGATGTGGAATGTCACCTCTCTGGTGGGGAAGGAGCCTGAGCTTGTGCGCGAGGTTGAGAGGTTCCGACTAGAGATAGTCGGACTCACCTCGACGCACCGCTCTGGCTCCGGAACCAGTCTCCTTGAGAGGGGCTGGACATTCTTCCACTCTGGAGTTGCCCCTGGTGAGAGGGCATGGGAGTTTGCCCAACCAGTCTACATGTGCTTTGTGGATCTGGAGAAGGCATTTGACCGTGTCCCCCGGGGGATCCTGTGGGGGGTACTCCGGGAGTATGGAGTACTGGACCCTTTAATAAGGGCTGTCAGGTCTCTGTACGACCGGTGTCAGAGTCTGGTCCGCATTGCCGGCAGTAAGTCGGACTCGTTTCCGGTGAGAGTTGGACTCCGCCAAGGTTGCCCTTTGTCACCGATTCTGTTCATAACTTTTATGGACAGAATTTCTAGGCGCAGCCAAGGTGTTGAGGGGATCCGTTTTGGTGGCCTTAGGATTGCGTCTCTGCTATTCGCGGATGACGTGGTCCTATTGGCTTCATCAGGGCGTGATCTACAGCTCTCACTGGAGCGGTTCGCAGCCGAGTGCGAAGCGGCCGGGATGAAAATCAGTGCCTCCAAATCCGAGACCATGGTCTTAAACCGGAAAAGGGTAGAGTGCCTTCTCCGGGTTGGGGAGGATGTCCTGCCCCTAGTGGAGGAGTTCAAGTATCTTGGGGTCTTGTTCACGAATGAGGGGAAGATGGAGCGGGAGATCGACAGGCGGATTGGTGCAGCGTCTGCTGTGAAGCGGGCGCTGTACCGATCCGTTGTGGTGAAGAGAGAGCTGAGCCAAAAGGCGAAGCTCTCGATTTACCTGTCGATCTACGTTCCTACTGTCATCTATGGTCACGAGCTTTGGGTCGTGACCGAAAGAACGAGATCCCGGATACAAGCGGCTGAAATGAGTTTTCTCCGTAGTGTGTCTGGGCTCTCCCTTAGAGATAGGGTGAGGAGCTCAGTCATCCGGGGAGGACTCAGAGTAGAGCCGCTGCTCCTCCACGTCGAGAGGAGCCAGTTGAGGTGGCTCAAGCATCTGGTCAGGATGCCTCCTGGACGCCTCCCTGGTGAGGTGTTCCGGGCACGTCCTACCGGGAGGAGGCCCAGGGGAAGACCCAGGACATGCTGGAGGGACTATGTCTCCCGGCTGGCCTGGGAACACCTTGGGATTCCTCCTGAGGAGCTGGCCCAAGTGGCTGGGGAGAGGGACGTCTGGGCCTCCCTACTGAAGCTGCTACCCCCGCGACCCGACCCCGGATAAGCGGAAGAAGACGGACGGACGGATGGCTACATGCACAATGTTTCTCCCCAGATATTCCACTGGTCCTGTTTGAGGATACCACGTTCTTGCTGCAACGCACAGAAGACCCACTGACAGGCTGCTAGCAGTATCAAGAAGGGAGACATTTTCCCCCCCCCAAAATCAGCCATCACTGACACCCTCCTGTTCCTCCACCACAAATGCTTCTGGGAGCCAATTAAAAACCTAGGAATCGGGACAAAGTACGCTGCCACCAATGGACAGTACTGTCAATTAGTTGAAAAAAAAATCCTTCACAATCACACACACACACACACACACACACACACACACACACACACACACACACACACACACACACACACACACACACACACACACACACACACACACACACACACAAAACTTGATGTCAATTTTGTAAACCTGTATTTTCTCCTACGTTTTATTAAATACTCAGTGTGTCATATAGGGTTTGTCATTCTCTTCTATATACAAAAAAAATAAAATAAAAGATTATTAACAAGGAATAGTAGATGGTGATATTTTACTAAATTTTATTTCTAAGACATCTTCAGAAATCTCAAGACATCTTCATATTTACAAGACATCTTGAGACATCTCAAGTCATCTCAACACATCTTGAGACCCATGTCTATAGACACGTCTTATAGACACGTCTTGACTTACCAAGACATCTCAAGACATCTCAACAAATGTGTCTTGAGACATCATGTGTCTTGAGATTCTGGTAATTGTTTGGTAATAAGACCGAATTCCCATCCTGAACTACCGACACCGACGGGGACCACAGCAGAGATGGGCCGTCTTTCATAGATATGAAGGTATGACTCAGTGTCCCGCCCCTCTCCAGCTGTGATTGGCTAGCATGTTGCCTTCAGTCGTTGATTTGATTGGTTGAATTATATGATTGACAGATCAAAGATAGTACTAATAGAACGATGGCACGGCCTGCTCAGAAAGTCACATTAGAGCCATTGTCAAGTCTATTTCTTTCCATTTGTAGCAGCTAACAAAGGCAATGGACCCCCCCCCCCCAAAAAAAAAAAAAAAAAATCAGATTGGCTCCCTAGGTGCTGCCCCTGATGATTGACATGCCACAATAGCAGGTCACTCCTGTAGAGTAGTCGCCGCTATGTAACACAAATGGTTGCAATACAACCAACTAGGAAGAAATTTACAGTACATAAAATTAAATTAGAGAATCAATCAAAAACTAAAGAAAGAATTGCAGAACAAATGAGATGTGGAAAAACGGGGAATGAGTGGAAGACGGCTTTCAAGACTCCTTAGGGGCACTTCAAGTACTTAGTGATGCCCTTTGGGCTGTGCAAATGCCCTGTCCGTATTTCAGGCTTTGGTCAACGATGTCCTTCAGGACTTTCTTAATAAATTAGTTTATGTCTACCATGATGACATACTTAATTACTCCCGAGACCTCGCCCAGCACCAACGCCATGTCCGTTTAGTCCTCCAGCGCCTCCTAGAAATCCGTTTGTTTGTAAAAGCAGAGAAATGTGAATTTCATAAAGTTTCTGTTACCTTTCTCATTCTCATTCTAGAGGGCGGGCGGGTCAGGTCTGATCCTGATAAGATCAAAGCGGTCCTAGATTGGCCGGTACCCTTGTCTAGGAAGCAGCTCCAACGCTTCCTTGGCTTTGCTAACTTTTACAAGCGTTTTATTAGGGGTTACAGTCTAATCGCCGCCCCCTACATGCCCTCACGTCTCCTAAGTCTCCCTTCACCTGGAACCCTGAAGCCAGTGCCGCCTTTCTAGAACTAAAGACTAGGTTTTCTCAAGCCCCCATCTTAGTTCATCCCGATCCTAGTAAACAGTTCACTCTCAAGATTGACGCTTCTGACACAGGAGTGGGGGGCTATTCTCTCCCAACGCTCTAATTCCGACCAGAAGCTCCATCCCTGCGCCTTTTTTTCTCGTCGGTTGTCTTGTGCCGAACGAAATTACGATGTAGGCGACAGAAAGCTCTTAGCCATCAAGTTAGCTCTAGAGGAGTGGCGACATTGGTTGGAGGGGTCAGAGCAACCCGTTATCATCTGGACTGACCACAAAAACCTGGCATACCTACAGTCCGCTAGACGCCTCAACCCTCGACAGGCTCGTTGGTCCCTTTTCTTCTCCCGGTTTATCCATCTCTTATCGTCCCGGCTTAAAGAACCAGAAACCCGATGCTCTATCCCACCTGTATGCACCACAAAACTCTGATAGGGAACCTGCTCCCATCTTGCCACCCAACTGCACCTTTGGAGCTCTACACTGTGAGCTAGAGGACCTCATCGCTCAAGTGCTGCGAGATGAACCCGATCCTGGAAACGGACCACCTCATCGAACCTACATACCCCGTTCTGCTCATCCCCATGTACTTCAGTGGTGTCATGCCTCCAAGCTTTCCGCCCATCTGGGCATCTCTAGGACTCAGTCTTAGGTCTCTTGTCGTTTCTGGTGGCCCTCCATGGCCAAAGATGTCCGAGAATATGTTCGTCCCTGTCCTGTACGTGCCCAAAATAAGGCGTCTAACCAACCCCCCGCTGGCCTACTACATAGCCATTGACTTTGTTACTGGCCTCCCGCTGTCCCAAGGCATGACCACCCTCCTGACTGTTGTAGACCGCTTCTCAAAGTCATGCCACCTCATCGCCCTCAGAATACTGCCCAACACCTTTCAGACCGCTCAGCTGCTCATAAAACATTTTTTCAAGCTTCATGAAATTCCCATGGACATGCTCTCTGACCGGGGTCCCCAGTTTGTTTCCCAAGTCTGGAGGCACTTCTGTTCTTCTCTCGGTGCCGTTACACCCTCACCTTAGGATAATACCCACAAACGAATGGACAAACTGAACGTATGAACCAGCAACTAGAAACCACACTCAGATGCTTCACCTTCTCAACACCCTCCGATTGGAACAAGTACCTGCCTTGGGTTGAGTATGCTCTCAATTCACACGTCTCTCCCCGTTTGAAGTCTCCCTTTGTTATCAATTGCCAGTCCTTCCCTCTGCTGAGCTTCAAATCCCGGTCACCTCTATCCACTAGTACATCCACCGTTGCTGTCAGACCTGGGACACCACCATCAGAGCCCTCCAGTAAACCGTTGAGCAGAACAGAAGGTGTGCCGACCGACGAAGGACCCCAGCTCTGAAGTACCACCCCGGTCTGGCTGTCTTCAAAAGACGTTCTCTCCAACCCATCTGCTAAGAAACTGGCCCCCCGCTTCACTGGACCTTAGGTGATTGTTAG
This sequence comes from Fundulus heteroclitus, assembly GCF_011125445.2. NCBI lineage: Eukaryota > Metazoa > Chordata > Actinopteri > Cyprinodontiformes > Fundulidae > Fundulus > Fundulus heteroclitus. The sequence continues at coordinate 3,575,419 of NW_023396813.1, forward strand.
ATTCATCAGTCCCTCCTCCGTATATCTCCATCTGCCTCCTCACTCCCGAGTCCACCCGACCTTCCATGTCTCCCAAATCAAGCCAGTCATCTCGAGTGACCTGTGACTCCTGTCGACGGGGTAGGGGCCACCAATACCTCGATTGGGAGGGCCACGGTCCCGAGGACCGGTTATGGGTGCCCGGCTCCTCCATCCCTGATCCAGCCCTGATTGACTCCTTTTTAGCCTCTCGTCCCTCCACATCCTCCTCGGGGCCGCCGGGTGGCGACCATTGAGGGGGGTGTCAGGATTCTACAGGCAGTACTGTGCAGTTTGCTGTCAGCACTGCCTGCTCTCTGCTCTCTTCTCTCTTACAGGTGATTGCAGATGACAGGTGGGCGTGGTACACACCTGTGGCTCGTTCGGCAGCTCCGGGCTGGAGCTTAAAAGCAGGTTGCAGGCAGCTGAAGGACGCCAGAGTGTTAAACCGCTTTGGTACGCTTCAGTGGCCACTGTCTCTCGACAGTTAACCCTTTTGCAGCGCTAACTCATGTCTCCTGTTTCTCACAGATCGCCTTATGCTCTGGATCACTCTCCAGACGCTCTTCCAAGTTCTGAAGTCTCAAGTCAAGTCCCTGGATCCTCATCGCTCAGATTCTGCTCTGGCACTTGTTCAGGTATTGACCTGTTCTTGGCCTCAACTGGTTCTTTTATCTGATAATGTGGTGTTTGCATTGTAGACTTCTGTAGTAATAAAAAGACTCTTCAAACCGTAATTATATTTTACCATATTTAATCTAAAAGGCAGAGGAACGGTTTACAGACACATCAGCGCTGACGGTAGTGATGGGTCCGGCAACAGCGATGCGTCGGGGCATGTGTCGAGCTCATAGAGCAAAACCTGTGTCGATGCACCGCTTCTCAAAGTCATGCCACCTCATCGCCCTCAGAATACTGCCCAACACCTTTCAGACCGCTCAGCTGCTCATAAAACATTTTTTCAAGCTTCATGAAATTCCCATGGACATGCTCTCTGACCGGGGTCCCCAGTTTGTTTCCCAAGTCTGGAGGCACTTCTGTTCTTCTCTCGGTGCCGTTACACCCTCACCTTAGGATAATACCCACAAACGAATGGACAAACTGAACGTATGAACCAGCAACTAGAAACCACACTCAGATGCTTCACCTTCTCAACACCCTCCGATTGGAACAAGTACCTGCCTTGGGTTGAGTATGCTCTCAATTCACACGTCTCTCCCCGTTTGAAGTCTCCCTTTGTTATCAATTGCCAGTCCTTCCCTCTGCTGAGCTTCAAATCCCGGTCACCTCTATCCACTAGTACATCCACCGTTGCTGTCAGACCTGGGACACCACCATCAGAGCCCTCCAGTAAACCGTTGAGCAGAACAGAAGGTGTGCCGACCGACGAAGGACCCCAGCTCTGAAGTACCACCCCGGTCTGGCTGTCTTCAAAAGACGTTCTCTCCAACCCATCTGCTAAGAAACTGGCCCCCCGCTTCACTGGACCTTAGGTGATTGTTAGATTCATCAGTCCCTCCTCCGTATATCTCCATCTGCCTCCTCACTCCCGAGTCCACCCGACCTTCCATGTCTCCCAAATCAAGCCAGTCATCTCGAGTGACCTGTGACTCCTGTCGACGGGGTAGGGGCCACCAATACCTCGATTGGGAGGGCCACGGTCCCGAGGACCGGTTATGGGTGCCCGGCTCCTCCATCCCTGATCCAGCCCTGATTGACTCCTTTTTAGCCTCTCGTCCCTCCACATCCTCCTCGGGGCCGCCGGGTGGCGACCATTGAGGGGGGTGTCAGGATTCTACAGGCAGTACTGTGCAGTTTGCTGTCAGCACTGCCTGCTCTCTGCTCTCTTCTCTCTTACAGGTGATTGCAGATGACAGGTGGGCGTGGTACACACCTGTGGCTCGTTCGGCAGCTCCGGGCTGGAGCTTAAAAGCAGGTTGCAGGCAGCTGAAGGACGCCAGAGTGTTAAACCGCTTTGGTACGCTTCAGTGGCCACTGTCTCTCGACAGTTAACCCTTTTGCAGCGCTAACTCATGTCTCCTGTTTCTCACAGATCGCCTTATGCTCTGGATCACTCTCCAGACGCTCTTCCAAGTTCTGAAGTCTCAAGTCAAGTCCCTGGATCCTCATCGCTCAGATTCTGCTCTGGCACTTGTTCAGGTATTGACCTGTTCTTGGCCTCAACTGGTTCTTTTATCTGATAATGTGGTGTTTGCATTGTAGACTTCTGTAGTAATAAAAAGACTCTTCAAACCGTAATTATATTTTACCATATTTAATCTAAAAGGCAGAGGAACGGTTTACAGACACATCAGCGCTGACGGTAGTGATGGGTCCGGCAACAGCGATGCGTCGGGGCATGTGTCGAGCTCATAGAGCAAAACCTGTGTCGATGCACGTATCGACACGGGAAAGTCACGTGACCGATACAGGAACTGTTTCGAACTGACTGACGCGCCAAACTTTTTCTGTTTCCTCTTAGCTGCACACGTGTGCATTCGCGCACAGCAGTGCGCACAGCAGTGCGCACAGCAAAGCTATGCTGTGCAGTAAATAAAATCCAAGCTGAACTGTAAACAAAATAACAGTTAATAAAGGTTAATTTTTAACCATTTTGCAAAGAGCGAGACTGTACCACAGTCTCGCTCTTTGAGCGCCAGGTGCTGATTGGAGCACACCACTGATGGATGGGTTGGGCAGACGCCTTTATGGTTGGGCGGGTTGCGCTGTGCATCTTTGTTCTGAGCGTTGTTTCAGAAAAAACGACTGATCTACCCTTAGTAGAAAGCTGCTACTTTGAGTAGTTCTTCCTCCCTTTGTCATACTCAGCATGTCCGATTTCAGAACAGATGATATCAGTCAGGTAACTAAACACAGCGCCCGATCAACCATTGAGCATGAGCACGAGCATGAAAGAAATCCCGATCACTGGAACACAAATAACGTGATTCACCATGGCAATGACAGGAAATAAGGTTGGAAGTACGCATGTCCTACGAGTAGAATTAGAAATCTTTAAAGAAGGCATATGGACAATATTAAACCATAAGAAACAATGCCGTTGAAAACCGCAAGAGAGAATTGTTGAAAAAGTCAATGCATGCGCAAAATGAAAGTTATGTGATGGAGAATTAAAGCTGTTTTCTCACACGTCACTCATTCAACACAAAAGGGTGTGTGTGTATGTGTGTGTGTGTGTGTGTGGGGGGGGGGGGGGTGCGACATTGAAAGGACATGGCAGCAAAAAATTTGTAAAAAAAAAATTGTAAAAAAGCCAGTCCACAGGCATCCTCGTTCACATTATTTATTGACTGTATCTAAAAAAAATCAAATATATGTTTAATTCAAATGAAAATATAAAATAATTCAATGCAACATACAATGATTTAAATTGTATTGTGAATACTTGGTCATCAAATCAGTGTCAGTTAACTCTGTCAAGCAGGTTGCCTGTAGGGATTTTTAAGGTCCAGCAGGTGTCAGTATTCAGTGACACAGTATCAATACAGTTTGGCAATGTGTCGAAACGCTTCATGACACCTCATCGACCCATCACTAGCTGACGGGCTTTTGATCGAACATGACGCAACGGCAATGAATGTGGCAAGAGCCCCGACTGATCATTTCTTAAGCATTATAAAGAAGTCTAGGTACACGCCCATGCAAGGACTGTACGCTTTCTAACATGTCGTCAGTAAAATAATGTGATACCACTTGGGTGCTATCTGATGACCTTGTGTCTCAGCCTTGTGTCCCAGACTGTCTAGGTGTGGATGCTGCCCCCAGGACTGACATTCCACTCGTTCATCCCATTTCTACATTCTACTCATACGCCGCATTTCTAAGAATCCCCCTGATGATGTGCCTAAATGATACATCACCAAAAATAACCAACCAGATCTGGGTGGACTCGTGGAACATCAGCATCCAGGCCTCTTTTAGACAAATCAATCACTCAACCCTGTTACTCCATACAAAAACCTATATATGATCAGGAGACTCCATCCAGCTAGCACGTGGATTCCATCCTCCTCCCACCAAGGACGGAAAAGCCATCTCTCTGGTAGCCTCCTGTGTAGTGTAGTGTTGTTTGACAAGCTAACCCTTATTAACCTATATGTGCAGTTATTAAGAAAGGCAGAGGAAAAACACTAGCCCTAAGCACAGCAGAAATTTCTGTCTAAACATCATGTCAATCAGTCACTGTAGACCCTAAACGTTGTTTTCTTCTTTCGCCTCAGTTTCTTCATTTCGCCTCCAACCTGTCAGGGTCACCTTCTTGAAGAGGAATAATTATCACTCAATAAACATTCAGGCATGGCCAAATATAAGGGCCCTAAAATCAAACTATTTGCCACTACTTTAATGATTCTAAATTATTTCCATCTAATCAAATACATCTTGTATACTACTAAAAATAAACCTTTTTCTGTTTTTTCATTACTACTTATGTATTTTATTGCTTTGAAAGAATTGCTTTTAACTTTTTATTGATTTAATCCCCAAATTGTGAAAATCATAAAATCATTGAGGGAAGGTGTTTCTCCTCTTAGATCAAAGATCAATGTCCATAGGTTTTAGAAGCTGGATTACAGCCTCCCCCTCATTGGCTCCATCCCACAAAGGAGCCGATGCCTGTATCATCGACATTTGATAGGCAAGTGGGACACCCCAACCTCTCGCTGCTTGGGATCCCACAGCTTAGTCGACACACCTAAGGAAAATTGCTCAGAGGCACGGAACACAACAACAAGCACAAATAGCAAACATGGCAATAACAATCATAGAAGAGAGTATACTCACGAAATATCCAAAGCGAGCCTATTTTGATAAGTCACTAAGGAGGTGGCAGAAAGTTGGCTATGCATTGCTTTAAATCTATCACAAGTGAAGTTGGACAAGCACTAAACATTGTAATGTATATAGTTTATCCGATCAATATTTTTATTTGGGGTGATCCATATGAACATAGATTCAAAACCAGATGCAAACTGATCAGCCAGTTTGTATTCATCAGGTACTCCACGAGGGATTCCTATTGCATCAATTCAAACAGGGAAATTGGCAAGGTCCCACAGACTGTTTGCGGACATGATTATGAAAAACTCCCCCCGAGGAAGCGTCCAGTCAGCTTCAGATATGATTTATATAAGAGAGAGTAGGGAAATTAGGGCACATCTACCCCCGTAGTTATCCCCACAATAGACCAGTTCACGCGTGACGTCAGCGCTACATCCGGGTCCCGCGGGTAGGCAAAAACAGTACTGTTCTTGTCTACTACATGAAAAACCATGGGGTTTTAGAGCGTACTTTTAGTTAGTTTATTTTTGGAATCTAAACAATGCCTATGACTTGTTGTGCTCCCGGTTGAACACACAGGCATTCCAAATCGTCGGATGTACGTTTCTGTCGTTTACCGAAGGACAAAGAAAGAAGAAAGAAATGGATAATTTCAATGAAAAGAGCGCAGGCAGACAATCCCAATGGACTGTGGGAGCCATCATACCACGACAGAATTTGCAGTCTACACTTCATCTCGGCTAAATACAACTTAATTCTGCACTAGTCATTGTTCTACTTAAATAGCGGCGGAGGGGAGGTGGCGATCGCTAGACTGGCCGGGAGAAGCGGAGTCGATGCGCTGCAGCAGCAGCACGCCGCATCATTTTAGTTTTCTTCGTGCAATCAGTGTGCAATAATGTTCAGCAGACAGCGGCTGCATTACGCCCCTGTTCATGCGCGCTAGTACGTCTGTGTTTACGCTGCAACGTCGCCGACACCCACACCCATTTTAACAAGACAAAAACACCAAAATAATCCGTAGTGAACAATTTTTTTTTTAACCTACTGGGCGGGTCTTCCTCTCTGCTGAGGCGCGGTCTGTGTCCGACTCCGCTTTCTGCCGTTACACAAACATGTCTGAACATCCATCCATCCATCCATCCATTATCTGACCCGCTTAATCCCTCATGGGGTTGCAGGGGTTGCTGTGTGCCTATGTCCCGATATAAAATAATTGTAGCCGTCCAGTGGTTTCAGGGGCTTTCGTGCTCTCTCGTATGTACTGGCCTGCGTGTTTGTAAGGCAGCTGTATATGTCGCAGTACGGAACACTTGGCCAGCATTTCACAGACTTGCTCCATCCCTTCAGGCTTTTTCTGTGTGGATCTGGCAATCTGATACCATCAACCATCAACTTACTGTTAAAACGATCTTGTAAAACGTTATCTAAAGAAGAAAAATATGTGGAAAACTCGTCAGTTTCTCTGTTTGCGTCCGCCATTGTGTTCACCTTTTGCCTACCAGTCTGGCGCGCATGTGCGAAAAACCCGCTTCAAAACAATGAACTGGTCTATACCATCAATCATCAGCCCTGTTTACCTGTAAGTTACCAGCAGTGAAATCGCCAATCAAATGTGAAAAAAAATCACATTGTCTAATATAAACATTGACCATCTTCTTTATCCATAGTTTAGTGTCCCTATCTTGAAAAATCTACAGTAAAACAGTTACTAACATTTCAACTAGTGTTCACTCTAAAACAAAATAATCAAAAAAAGTCTTCACCTTTTCCCCAGCTGTGAATCCCTTCAAAATTTAAATAAGCAAAATATCTTACAGTGAATTGATCCTCTTTATATAAACACAATAAAAAAATTATCTTAAACCTTTCAGCATCACATTTCCACATTAAACCCCTATGCAGCCTTTGCAAACACTCTTAATATTTGTCCAAAACTGTAATCAAAGCTGGATTAGGCAGAAGCAATGACATCACCTTTTTTTCTCTGTCACCAGGATCAGCCTTTTAACGTCATTTCTGTATACCCTCATCATCTGAGAAGGTCAAAAAAAAAGAGACTAAAATCTCTCTGTTAGGACATTCCAATTATTTTGACTAGGTTTCTTTGCAATCAAAAAGCAGCAAGAGAAATGTTATTACAGGTCAGTAGAAAGGCAAACAAACAAAAATTATAAAACAACCACCTTTCTCCTCAGGAAGATCTCATTAAAACTTAGCATAATTTAGTAATATCTATTCCTTGCATGTCCAAATCTGTTCATGACATCTGATATATTAAATAAGTATTTTTGTTCTTTGACAATGTATTTTGGGAAAAACTGGTTAGTTTTAAATTAAGAACAACGTGTTATTTTGAACTTGTGGTGGGAACCTATGACAATGTGTTGTGGGAAAGACTGACTCTGTATTCCTTATTTTTGCTTATATTTGCTGTTTTCTGAGTTTGCAATATTATTTTGCTTCACACACTGCTGAGATGCTGGGAATGGTTTTTGTTTGGGAAACATGTTTTGGAAGCCAGACGAACAGCTCAGATGGGAGGGAGAAGTGGCCACTCTCGCTCCCCCATCTTATACTTTATTGGTATAAAAAGGAGGGAACCGCCCTCATTCGTTGAAGTCAGCCGTGGGTTGTGTGGACGCCCGGCCGCGTGGATTGTGCTCTAACCGGACTGACCGACTTCCCAATCCTATATGGTAAGAGATGGAACATCACGCCTGTTTGAAAGCTTCTCGGCTTTAAGTGCTTGCTACTTGGCGTGTGCGAAGTGCTTGTTGTTTTGTCTTACTGTATTCTGTGGGGAATAATACATATGGGCGCTAATATCCTAATAGAAACAGTGTTTGTGTTCTTATTTGTGTCTTGCCGATCTCTTCCGAACCTGAATAAAAATTTCATAAAACAACATCTTATTATGCGCCTGTTTAAAGCTGACATCTCAGAGTCTTCTGTTGGACAAAGGTGGCATTTTCAAGGATCTTCAAGCATCTGAAAGCAATAACTCAGAGAAAACAAAAATGGTAGTGTTTAGGTTACACATGTAGTCCAAGGAAAACCTGATACTGTTAGTATCCGCCTATTGTTATGTTTTATAGTTCTTGGCTGATCCTGTGAAAGGTATGTCAAAACAGCATCCTTTCTTTCCTTCTCTTTTAGTAATTTTGCTTTACAACATCTCCTACTTCCAAATTATTTGCATAATTACCTTTAATAAAGTCACATTTTATTACTGGAGATGCCAAACAATTAAAGCAAAGAAAATAAGAAATAACCAAAACCAACAAAATAAACAAAGGAAAATGTTGTCCAAGGAGCAAAATTGTCTGTCTCATTAATACATAGATTATTAACATCTTTCAGACTTTTGATTTCAGTCTGTCACTTTTTGACCAAGTGAATTTACTGCTTGCACCGCCTTTAAAAAATAAACAACTGTCCAAATTTCTGTTAGGCTAAGTAAAAATCTTTAAAGTGAAGTGATTAAAACTTTCCAACATAATATTCGTCAGCACAATAAATTATTTTCTCTTTAACTTTATGCGTTTCTAATGTTTTTTTGCAATGCTACTAGTTACCCCCCATAATTCAGCATCGAGAACACTGTTTTAAAGAAACTTCAAAAACAATAAGCGAGCTACATAGAAAAATAAAATTTAATAAAACATTGTTAATCCTTCAGATCTGAAGCTCCCACAATTTTGCTAAAGCCCGAACCTCGGCCCTAGAACATCTTTTGACCATCATGCTTAACAGATCACAACTCTAAATAAAACATAAAATCTAAGCAGTAAGCCCTTCAGTGTATTTACAATCTAAGCGTCCACTGATTATATACAAGAAAGCTACATGTAGTTAATCTGATGGCACCCACTCTGTGTCCTTCAGTAATTATTAAGAGTTACCTCTCCCCCAGTCCTGCAGACACCATCTGATATTTGTCTTACTGCAGTTCCTGTCAAAGGCCAAAAACACACAACAACACATTCAGATGTTTACCTTGAGTTAAATTGCTCTTAACTTTTGTTTTTTTCTGGAAAATCTGGAAATTGTTCAAGGTTTTCCCTCAGCTTTCAGCAAACTTTCCATGATGTGCTTAACATGGCCTGTTGAAAACCTGAAGCCCATCAAATATCCTTTTTTTCCTGCTGTCCTTAGAAAAGCAACCAATCTTCAATTCATTGATTTTATGTTAAATTTATTATTTTAGTAAGACTCCTTTTATTATTGATTGAATATGTATTGCAAGGCAACTGATTCCTGCATACAAGGCAAATTTATAGTTTTCGATCTAAGCCAAAGCTGATCCACCTAAATTTAAACATGTATTAACTGAAAAAAAAAATAAAAACAAGTTTACTTTTGCTAGCAATGATCTTGCAAATGTATTGAATTATTCGCTTATGACACAATATTTTATACAAGAAGCACTGCAGGTACTAAACTCTGAGTTGGAAAAATAAAATGTTGGTTTTATATAAACAGATTGTCACCCAATTTTAAAAAAGACAAATTTCATATTATTTCACGACAGAGAGAAAAACAATGTATCACCAAATCCAGACGGATTGGAAATCAATAGGAAAGCAAACGAAATTGCTTAGGTGTCATGCTAGATCCTACACTCAAATCACATATAAAAAGAAAAATCTCAGAAAGCAATTGCTGTCCTATTCAAATCAAAACTCACTAAATAGTTGTGGCCTGCCAACTTTGCACAACTCTTTGATTGTCCAAAACCCACAGCACTGCATAAAATCTTGGAATCAACATACAAACCTATTTACAGACATAATTTATTTTGTATTAAACACCCTAAAGATTATAAGCACTAGTCATTTTAGAGATCCTTCCAATCTGTTATACATACAACATACAATACTCAAAATTCATGATTTAACTGAGACAAGATGGATATAAATACTGTAAAACAAAATTCAGTAACAGCACTGATGCACAATTATTGTAAGATAAGCCAAGGGGCAGTTATCATAAGATTGGTCTCTCTGTCCTTTTTCATTCAAGATGAATCAATTTGCTAGTGTTGTGTGTATGCCTCTTAAAGTTATTTTTGAATTAAATAAAGTAAACCAAAAACCATTGGCCTTGCACTCAACATATCATATTCCTCTTATATATTTTCTGAAATATGTTTATGCAAAGTATATATAAAGACTTATTTCCAAAGGACTGACTTGTAAGGAATCATTATTGTTCGAAGCAATTTCATAATCTCAGTAATCCTTTGTAGATATATATCTCTCTGCTTTACTGCATTGCTATACCATTCATATCCCATAATTATAACACTAGAGTCTCCAATCTTCTATGAATGGCACTTCTATGAATCCATGAAAAACAACTTCTGAGCAATTTTACAGTGCAAAACAACCGGGACACAGCCTCAAGGTCTCAGCAGCTCAATTATGCAGAACAATATCCCAAACGTGCCATCATTTATAGCTCATTTACAGTTCCAATCAATTATTTCTAACAAACCTGAAATATTTTCCGTTAAAACCATGCCAATCTCTCCATGTATCACTTTATTTTGGGCTAGACATGTAATGTGAAACACCAACTTCAATATTTTTATATTGTCTCTTGTTTCTCTTACAAACTTTTAGTCAAACAGTATGTGGTTAATTGAGGTTTCTCAAAAAAATGTATTTATGTTCAGACATGCAGAATCTCAAAACAAATAAACACCTTTGAAACCACGATATTTATAACCTAGACTTAATTATGTCACACAGACGAACAGAGAGTTAATATGCAAATAAGATGTTTAGGCAAAAAAAACAAAAAAAACCCACATAAACACACACTCAGGCCTGCAATTTCACACCATTTTAACAGGCTGGGAGCTTTTGGAACCACTTATGGTGGTCACTGGACTTCAAACCTAAGCCAACTCATATGTGCTCGTTTTTCGAAAAGGCAGCTTTTTTATTCCAGCGAAAACAAAGAATTTTAGTTCGTCTTTGCGCAATAAAGGGCTCTAAACCCGCATTTCCAGGCTACATAATATTTTAGAGGTTGGTGCCTGACCTCTGGGGCATGAAAAACCCTATAAAGCCACGCGTGACCGCATGCATGTGTGTCAGAATGGCAGCTTCATTGTTAAACACAGAGGAAGACGCATTTTCCTCCGTGCCTAACAAGGGAGCGCTAAACCCACATTCTCAAGGTTTACAGTATTTTCAGAGACCTGGCCAAGGCCAGGTTTTGCGTGCCAACCGCACGCAAATCACATTTTACCCGACACGTTTGCAAACAATTATCCTGAAACATTCCTCTGGCCTTAAAAGTTACAAAGAAATCTGCTCCTATAGGATCTGACATCACAGCTTCAAGAGAGTTAATAAAAAAGAGAAAATCTCACCTTATTTTGTTGCTGCGCAGCTACTGTGATGCCACCTCCTCTGCAGACTCAAAAATGCAAAACAAACCCACTTAGACCAAGGTTTTGGCACCTTCTGTTCAGGTATTGACCTGTTCTCGGCCTCCCCTGGTTCTTTTATCTGATAATGTGGTGTTTGCATTGTAGACTTCTGTAGTAATAAAAAGACTCTTCAAACCGTAACTATATTTTACCATATTTAATCTAAAAGGCAGAGGAATGGTTTACAGACACATCAGCGCTGATGGGCTCTTGATCGAACATGACGCAACGGCAATGAATGTGGCAAGAGCCCCGACTGACCATTTCTTAGGCATTATAAAGAAGTCTAAGTACACGCCCATGCAAGGACTGTACGCTTCCTAACATGTCGTCAGTAAAATAATGTGTCACCACTTGGGTGCTATCTGATGACCTTGTGTCCCAGCCTTGTGTCCCAGACTGTCTAGGTGTGCATGCTGCTCCCAGGACTGACGTCCTACTCGTTCATCCCATTTCTACATTATGCTCATACGCAGCATTTTTAACACACTCCTCTCGAGCCCACTTGATGTTACCAAGCCGGACAAGAGTTCCCCTCTGGATTCTCCCTGGTTCCTTCAGCTGCTCACTGGCCGCTGCTTCCAGATGCGGTGCTGCTTGGACTCCCCGCCTCCATTCCATCAACCCGCTCACCTGTCACTCAGTCACCTAGTTCCACCTAAGAGAAGAGCTCCTCTGAATCCATTCTTCTGCTCCACTCTCCCCGGCTAGGTTACCTGAACCCAGCGGTAAGCCCACCTAATTTTTGGCTGGTTGTCCCTCTCTGCCCGGTGTAATCTATTTCCATTTTTTCCGCAGAGCTATCAGTTCCGGAATCCCGTTTCTGTCGGCCGCTCACTCTGAGCATCTCTCTGCGTTTCTTCGTGCCTAAATAAACATCTTAAAACTGCTCTCTGCCTCCTGATTGTGTTCTGCATGTGGGCCAAACACTTAAAAACCATGACAAACATGAAGATGGTTTTATAGGATTAAAAAGGCATGAAAACAGGAAAGAGCTGAACATACCAGATCTGATTATAACTAAACTTCCTTATACTTTTTAAAATACAAAATATAATACAGGAACTTTTGTGGGGATCTGCAAATGTGTACTAAGATCTGAAAATGTGTAGATCAATCTGTAAACACACACAGACACCAATGTCTGAAGTATTTTCGCTTCAAGACTCAGAAATACAGACAAATCATTGGTTACAAGTCAAGCAGTTTCTCCATTGGTGTCAAGTACCAGAGACAGACGGACCCAGTATTCAGCCAGAAAAGCAGAGGTTTAGGTAAAATAATATTTATTAACAAAATCCAAAACCCAAAGGGGCAATAACCCAAAAACAGGAAGACTGCATCCAATAACCCAAAAATAACAAAAAGCAGTCACAGACAAAACTATTTACAAAGACAGGGGACACGACAGGCTAACTTAGAAATCCAGAGGCAAACAGGTTCAGATAAACAGGCAAACGGAGAGCAAAAAAAGCTGAACTAGACTTACCACATTGCACCAAAAAACAATGATCTGACAGAGTGCAGGGGACAGAGGCAGGTATAAGTTGGGGAGTGAGCAGGTGAATGGAGTGAAACTAATTACTGAAATGGGCGGAGCTAATCAGGGGAAGGGAAGTGACAGGGTAGTGACTTAGAGGCTGATGGGACAGAAACTAAGAAGGACAACTACAGAGCCAAAATAACCATAAAGACCAAACCCAAGATAGAAAACAAAGCTAAGACTGAACAGAACACAAGCTATAATAAAAACTAATAAAGGAAACCTGGGGTCCGTTCTTCGTACGTTGCTAACTCAGTTAGCTAGATTTGATTGTTGACGATTTGGCATGATCTTGATAGTTTGGTTCTTTGAAACTCATTCTGCACTTGTTGTCATAGCAACATGTGCGCAAGCTTGAACCTGCTCGCGAGCAGGCTTATTTCATGTAAACAAGATTAGATCGCAGTTTTATAAGCGGAGGAGATAGAGAAGTATGTCCAGCAAGTGCACTTGGACCACCTAGTGGCAGAGGACGGGACAGAATTGTGGAACACCGTTTTTTAATGTTTAATAAAAGATGAAACAAATAATGCTTGGTTCCTGTCATTTTATTTAAACAATTATTTATAAAGAAAAGCCAGCAAGTCATCTCTTGTCTGCAATAAGAGATAGTTATGTAAAGTCAGCAATACTACTATAATGGTTCACTTCTCACACCTCAGAAAGGCAGAAATTTGAAGCAAAATATGCTGGAAATGAACATTCTATGTTCCCGGTCATTAGTAACAGCAGAACACTGTTTAAACTCAGTGAAATTCATATTTAACATGATTCAGACGATCTGGGCGTTAAAAAAGATGGGAGCTGTCCAACAGCTAAGGTGTACGGAAACACTGCTTACACCTTATTGGGAGACCTAATTTGGTCCTTCTGACATCTAAAAAGTAATTTTGGCCGCTCTAATGCAAAAGGCCAATTAAAGAATGTAATGGTTTTAATTCACTTCTCACACCTCAAAAAGGCAGAAATTTGAAGCCAATTATGCTGCAAATGAACATTCTAGGAGCCCGGTCATTAGTAACAGCAGAACACTGTTTAAACTCAGTGAAATTCATATTTAACATGATTCAAACGATTTGGGCGCTAAAACAGATGGGAGCTGTCCAACAGCTAAGGTGTGTGGAAACACTGCTTACACCTTGTGGGGAGACCTAATTTGGTCCTTCTGACACCTAAATAAGTAATTTTGGCTACTCTACTGCAAAAGGCCACTCAAAGAATGTAATGGTTATAATTCACTCAGTGAAATTCATATCTAACATGATTCAGACGAGTTAGGCGCTAAAAAGAAGAGAGCAGTGAACAAGCTAAGTGTGTGGAAATAATGCTTACACCTTGTGGGGAGACCTAATTTGGTCCTTCTGACACCTAAATAAGTCATTTTGGCCGCTCAAATGCAAAACGGCATTTAAATAATGTAATGGTTATAATTAACTTCTCACAGCTCAGAAAGGCAGAATTTTATGCCAAATATGCTGCAAATGAACATTCTATGTGCCCGATCATTAGCAACAACAAAACACTGTTTAAACTCAGTGAAATTTGTATTTAACAAGATTAAGACGATTTGGGTGCTAAAACAGACGAGAGCAGTCAATAAACTAAGGTGTGTCGAAACAATGCTTAAACCTTGTGGGGAGACCTAATTTGGTCCTTCTGACATTTAAAAAGTCATTTTGGTCGCTCTAATGCAAAAGGCCACTTAAAGAATGTAATGGTTATAATTCACTTCTCACACCTCAAAAAGGCAGAAATTTGAAGCCAATTATGCTGCAAATGAATATTCTATGTGCCCGGTCATTAGTAACAGCAGAACACTGTTTAAACTCAGTGAAATTCATATTTAACATGATTTAGACGATTTGGGCACTAAAACAGATGGGAGCTGTCCAACAGTTAAGGTGTATGGAAGCAATGCTTAAACCTTGTTGGGAGACCTAATTGGTCCTTCTGACAACGTTGGTGTCACACCTCTGACACCAGCGTTTTGTATTGGTTGCTCTAATACAAAATGCCACTTAAAGAATGTAATGGTTATAATTCACTTCTCACAGCTCAGAAAGGCAGAAATTTGATGCCAAATATGCTGCAAATGAACATTCTATGTGCTTGGTCATTAGTAACAGCAGAACACTGTTTAAACTCAGTGAAATTCATATTTAACATGATTCAGACAATTTGGGCGCTAAAACAGATGGGAGCTGTCCAACAGCTAAGGTGTGTGGAAACACTGCTTACACCTTGTGGGGAGACCTAATTTGGTCCTTCTGACACCTAAATAAGTCATTTTGGCTGCTCTACTTCATAAGGCCACTTAAAGAATGTAATGGTTATAATTCACTTCTCACATCTCAAAAAGGCAGAAATTTGAAGCCAAATATGCTACAAATGAACATTCTATGTGCCCGGTCATTAGTAACAACAAAACACTGTTTAAACTTAGTGAAATTTTTTATTTAACATGATTCAGACGATTTTGGTGCTAAAACAGAAGAGAGCAGTCAATAAACTAAGGTGTGTCGAAACAATGCTTAAACCTTGTGGGGAGACCTAATTTGGTCCTTCTGACACCTAAATAACTCATTTTTGGTTGCTCTAATGCAAAACGCCACTTAAAGAGTGTAATGGTTATAATTCACTTCTCACAGCCCAAAAAGGCAGAAATTTGATGCCAAATATGCTGCAAATGAACATTCTATGTGCCCGGTCATTAGTAACAGCAGAACACTGTGTTAAACTCAGTGACATTCATATTTAACATGATTCAGACGATTTGGGCACTAAAACAGATGGGAGCTGTCAAACAGCTAAGGTGTGTGGAAACACTGCTTACACCTTGTGGGGAGACCTAATTTGGTCCTTCTGACACCTAAATAGGTCATTTTGGCTGCTCTACTGCAAAAGGCCACTCAAAGAATGTAATGGCTATAATTCACTTTTCACAGCTCAGAAAGCAGAAATTTGATGTTACTAATGTGCCCGGTCATTAGTAACAGCAGAACTCTGTTTAAACTCAGTGAAATACATATTTAACATAATTCAGATGATTTGGGTGCTAAAACAGACGAGAGCGTTCAATAAACTAAGGTGTGTCGAAACAATGCTTAAACCTTGTGGGGAGACCTAATTTGGTCCCTCTCACACCTAAATAAGTCATTTTGGTTGCTCTAAGGCAAAACGCCACTTAAAGAGTGTAATTGTTATAATTCACTTCTCACAGCTCAGAAAGGGAGAAATTTTATGCCAAATATGCTGCAAATGAACATTCTATGTGCCCGGTCATTAGTAACAACAAAACCCTGTTGAAACTCAATGAAATTCATATTTAACATGATTCAGACGATTTGGGCGCTAAAACAGATGGGAGCTGTCTAACAGTTAAGGTGTATGGAAGCAATGTTTAAACCTTGTTGGGAGACCTAATTTGGTCCTTCTGATATCTAAAAAGTCATTTTGGCCGCTCTAATGCAAAAGGCCACTGAAAGAATGTAATGGTTATAATTCACTTCTCACACCTCAAAAAGGCAGAAATTTGATGCCAAATATGCTGCAAATGAACATTCTATGTGCCCGGTTATTAGTAACAACAAAACACTGTTTAAACTTAGTGAAATTTTTTATTTAACATGATTCAGACGATTTTGGTGCTAAAACAGAAGAGAGCAGTCAATAAACTAAGGTGTGTCGAAACAATGCTTAAACCTTGTGGGGAGACCTAATTTGGTCCTTCTGACACCTAAATAACTCATTTTTGGTTGCTCTAATGCAAAATGCCACTTAAAGAGTGTAATGGTTATAATTCACTTCTCACAGCCCAAAAAGGCAGAAATTTGATGCCAAATATGCTGCAAATGAACATTCTATGTGCCCGGTCATTAGTAACAGCAGAACACTGTGTTAAACTCAGTGACATTCATATTTAACATGATTCAGACGATTTGGGCACTAAAACAGATGGGAGCTGTCAAACAGCTAAGGTGTGTGGAAACACTGCTTACACCTTGTGGGGAGACCTAATTTGGTCCTTCTGACACCTAAATAGGTCATTTTGGCTGCTCTACTGCAAAAGGCCACTCAAAGAATGTAATGGCTATAATTCACTTTTCACAGCTCAGAAAGCAGAAATTTGATGTTACTAATGTGCCCGGTCATTAGTAACAGCAGAACTCTGTTTAAACTCAGTGAAATACATATTTAACATAATTCAGACGATTTGGGTGCTAAAACAGACGAGAGCGTTCAATAAACTAAGGTGTGTCGAAACAATGCTTAAACCTTGTGGGGAGACCTAATTTGGTCCCTCTCACACCTAAATAAGTCATTTTGGTTGCTCTAAGGCAAAACGCCACTTAAAGAGTGTAATTGTTATAATTCACTTCTCACAGCTCAGAAAGGGAGAAATTTCATGCCAAATATGCTGCAAATGAACATTCTATGTGCCCGGTCATTAGTAACAACAAAACCCTGTTGAAACTCAATGAAATTCATATTTAACATGATTCAGACGATTTGGGCGCTAAAACAGATGGGAGCTGTCTAACAGTTAAGGTGTATGGAAGCAATGTTTAAACCTTGTTGGGAGACCTAATTTGGTCCTTCTGATATCTAAAAAGTCATTTTGGCCGCTCTAATGCAAAAGGCCACTGAAAGAATGTAATGGTTATAATTCACTTCTCACACCTCAAAAAGGCAGAAATTTGATGCCAAATATGCTGCAAATGAACATTCTATGTGCCCGGTTATTAGTAACAGCAGAACACTGTTTAAACTCAGTGAAATTCATATTTAACATGATTCAGACAATTTGCCCGGAACACCTCTCCAGGGAGGCGTCCAGGAGGCATCCGGGCACGTCCCACCCCCTCCCTGGGCTGCCACCTTACCGTGGTGGAGGGGTTTGAGTGTCCCAGTGATCCTAGGAGCTATGCTGTCAGGGGCTTTAAGCCCCTAGCAGGGTCACCCAAGGCAGACAGGTCCTAGGTGAGGGACCAGACAAAGCGCAGCCCAAAACTCCCCTTATGATGAGTACGATTGTTGGACCTCGTGTTCCCTCGCCCGGACGCGGGTCACCGGGGCCCCACTCTGGAGCCAGGCCTGGAGGTGGGGCACGTTGGCGAGCGTCTGGTGGCCGGGCTTTTGCCCATGGAGCCCGGCCGGGCTCAGCCCGAAGAGGCGACATGGGTCCCCCTTCCGATGGGCTCACCACCTGTCGGAGGGGCCAAAGGGGTCGGGTGCAATGTGTAACGGGTAGCAGTGGAGGGCGGGGACCTTGGCGTTCCGATCCTCGGCTGCAGAAGCTGGCTCTTGGGACGTGGAATGTCACCTCTCTGGTGGGGAAGGAGCCTGAGCTTGTGCGCGAGGTTGAGAGGTTCCGACTAGAGATAGTCGGACTCACCTCGACGCACCGCTCTGGCTCCGGAACCAGTCTCCTTGAGAGGGGCTGGACATTCTTCCACTCTGGAGTTGCCCATGGTGAGAGGCGCCGAGCTGGGGTTGGCATACTTGTTGCCCCCCATCTCGGTGCCTGCACGTTGGGGTTTTCCCCGGTGAACGAGAGGGTGGCCTCCCTCCGCATCCGTGTGGGGGGACGGGTTCTGACTGTTGTTTGCGCTTATGCGCCAAACAGCAGTTCAGATTACCCACCCTTTTTGGAGTCCTTGGAAGGGGTACTGGAGAGTGCCCCTCCTGGGGACTCCCTCGTTTTGCTGGGGGACTTCAACGCTCACGTGGGCAATGACAGTGGGACCTGGAGGGGCGTGGTTGGGAGGAATGGCCCACCTGATCTGAACCCGAGTGGTGTTTTGTTGTTGGACTTCTGTGCTCGTCATGGATTGTCCATCACAAACACCATGTTCAAGCATAAGGATGTCCATATGTGCTCTTGGCACCAGGACACCCTAGGTCGCAGTTCAATGATCGACTTTTTTGTCGTTTCATCTGACCTGCGGCCGCATGTCTTGGACACTCGGGTGAAGAGAGGGGCGGAGCTCTCCACCGACCACTACCTGGTGGTGAGTTGGCTCCGATGGCGGGGGAGGAAGCCGGTCCGACCGGGCAGGCCCAAACGTACTGTGAGGGTTTGCTGGGAACGTCTGGCGGAGTCCCCTGTGAGGCGGAGCTTTAACTCCCACCTCCGGGAGAACTTTAAACACGTCCCGAGGGAGGCGGGGGACATTGAGTCTGAATGGACCATGTTCCACGCCTCTATTGCTGAGGCGGCTAGTCGGAGCTGTGGCCGCAAGGTTGTCGGTGCATGTCGTGGCGGCAACCCTCGAACCCGCTGGTGGACACCAGCGGTGAGGGAAGCCGTCAAGCTGAAGAAGGAGTCCTACCGGGCTTTTTTGGCCTGTGGGACTCCGGAAGCAGCTGATGTGTACCGGCAGTCGAAGCGGCAGGCGGCTCGGCTGGTCGCCGAGGCAAAAACTCGGGCGTGGGAAGAGTTCGGAGAGGCCATGGAGAAAGACTTCCGTACGGCTTCGAAGCGATTCTGGTCCACCATCCGGCGTCTCAGGAGGGGGGAAGCAGTGCAGTACCAACACTGTTTACAGTGGGGGTGGTGTGCTGCTGACCTCGACTCGGGACGTCGTGCGTCGGTGGGCGGAATACTTCGAAGACCTCCTTAATCCCACCAACACGTCTTCCATTGAGGAAGCAGAGCCTGAGGACTCTGGGTCGGGTTCTCCCATCTCTGGTGCTGAGGTTGCCGAGGTTGTTAAAAAGCTCCTCGGTGGCAAGGCTCCGGGGGTGGATGAGATTCGCCCTGAGTACCTTAAGGCTCTGGATGTTGTGGGGCTGTGTTGGTTAACGCGGCTCTGCAACATTGCGTGGACATCGGGGGCAGTTCCCCTGGATTGGCAGACTGGGGTGGTGGTCCCCCTATTTAAAAAGGGGGACCGGAGGGTGTGTTCCAACTACAGAGGAATCACACTCTTAAGCCTCCCTGGTAAGGTCTATTCAGGGGTTCTGGAAAGGAGGGTCCGTCGGATAGTCGAATCTCGGATTCAGGAAGAGCAGTGTGGTTTTCGTCCTGGCCGTGGAACACTGGACCAGCTCTACACCCTCAGCAGGATTCTTGAGGGGGCATGGGAGTTTGCCCAACCAGTCTACATGTGCTTTGTGGATCTGGAGAAGGCATTCGACCGTGTCCCCCGGGGGATCCTGTGGGGGGTACTCCGGGAGTATGGAGTACCGGACCCTTTAATAAGGGCTGTCAGGTCTCTGTACGACCGGTGTCAGAGTCTGGTCCGCATTGCCGGCAGTAAGTCGGACTCGTTTCCGGTGAGAGTTGGACTCCGCCAAGGCTGCCCTTTGTCACCGATTCTGTTCATAACTTTTATGGACAGAATTTCTAGGCGCAGCCAAGGTGTTGAGGGGATCCGCTTTGGTGGCCTTAGGATTGCGTCTCTGCTATTCGCGGATGACGTGGTCCTATTGGCTTCATCAGGGCGTGATCTACAGCTCTCACTGGAGCGGTTCGCAGCCGAGTGCGAAGCGGCCGGGATGAAAATCAGTGCCTCCAAATCCGAGACCATGGTCTTGAACCGGAAAAGGGTAGAGTGCCTTCTCCGGGTTGGGGAGGATGTCCTGCCCCTAGTGGAGGAGTTCAAGTATCTTGGGGTCTTGTTCACGAATGAGGGGAAGATGGAGCGGGAGATCGACAGGCGGATTGGTGCAGCGTCTGCTGTGAAGCGGGCGCTGTACCGATCCGTTGTGGTGAAGAGAGAGCTGAGCCAAAAGGCGAAGCTCTCGATTTACCGGTCGATCTACGTTCCTACCCTCATCTATGGTCACGAGCTTTGGGTCGTGACCGAAAGAACGAGATCCCGGATACAAGCGGCTGAAATGAGTTTTCTCCGTAGTGTGTCTGGGCTCTCCCTTAGAGATAGGGTGAGGAGCTCAGTCATCCGGGGAGGACTCAGAGTAGAGCCGCTGCTCCTCCACGTCGAGAGGAGCCAGTTGAGGTGGCTCGGGCATCTGGTCAGGATGCCTCCTGGACGCCTCCCTGGAGAGGTGTTCCGGGCACGTCCCACCGGGAGGAGACCCAGGGGAAGACCCAGGACCCAGTTCCGGGCACGTCCCACCGGGAGGAGACCCAGGGGAAGACCCAGGACACGCTGGAGGGACTATGTCTCCCGGCTGGCCTGGGAACGCCTTGGGATTCCTCCTGAGGAGCTGGCCCAAGTGGCTGGGGAGAGGGACGTCTGGGCCTCCCTACTGAAGCTGCTACCCCCGCGACCCGACCCCGGATAAGCGGAAGACAACGGACGAACGGACGGACGGATTCAGACAATTTGGACGCTAAAACAGATGGGAGCTTCCCAACAGCTAAGGTGTATAGAAACAATGCTTAAACCTTGTGGGGAGACCTAATTTGGTCCTTCTGACATCTACAAAGTCATTTTGGTCGCTCTAATGCAAAAGGCCACTTAAAGAATGTAATGGTTATAATTCACTTCTCACACCTCAAAAAGGCAGAAATTTGAAGCCAAATATGCTGCAAATAAACATTCTATGTGCCCGGTCATTAGTAACAGCAGAACACTGTGTTAAACTCAGTGACATTGTCAAGTTGCCAACTCAGTTATGCAGCTTCCCCAACTTGAAAGGGATTATGACCCGTCTACATGGAGAATAAACTGGAATCCACTCAGTTTGCTTCTTTTCCACTTCCTTTTTATTTTATTCTCTTTAGCAGTGGTCAAACAGGTAAAAAACCTTTGCAAAAAAAAAAAAAAAAAAAATACACACATAAATATCCATAAGTTTTTACAAATATACATGTAAATGTCAGCCTTAAATACTCCATTCAATACAAAATGCTACTTGATAAATAACACCAAACACTGAAACACATACAAGCTTACGTAGCACAAACCACATATTGCCATTTTAATTGCACAAACCCCATTTAACCTATTTATCCTTTATATCTGTTAACCCAATTAAAAGGCAGACCCACTTATCACACCAATCGACCAAACACTTTCTAAAAATATTTAAGAAATACGCAGCTTATGGCCATACTAACACACATTTCATCAAGACAATCAAAGCATGGCAAAACCATATTGAACAGAGCTACGCATCCATTCTGCTGCACACTAACACGTAAACAAACACCATTCTCAAACGGCTCAGCAGCAACAGTAGCGACTCTGTAGCACAGATTTTAAGTTTAGCTTCTTACCGGCTGCCCCTCCAATCGTTGTAGACGTTCAAAAGTACTCTGCTGCGTTGGTATTAATTTTAACAGGATCCTCGTCCGTGTCTCAATAACTTCTGCTCCTACTTGGGTCTGATATCACACCTGCGCTTCAGAGATGCACCGCGTGTGTGACGTCATGAGCTCGTGAGCGCACCAGGCAGCAATTAAGCAGATTGTCTCCATTTTGTTGCTTGACGCTACTGCCGTCAGTGAATTGCACCCCCGTATTTAATCTCTTTTTGTGCAAATTACAACTTTATTTATTTATTAAAAATGCACTCATCTCAAGTGTAATTTGACTTGACACCTCCCACTCGAGCTTTCCTGTGAACACACTGGGAAGGTCGCCCTTCCAAAGTCAAACCCCATGGCCCCCTTGCTCCTCGGCAGCCAACAGGACGACAAGCCGCCGGACATCCCTGCGAAGGACTGTTGCTCTAGTTTCCTCTCTTTGCCCATCAGCCTTTGACTTTCTTGCTCCCACAGCTCTCACAACTGGGACACAGTAACTTGGGACAACCCTCACGTTAACGTCCCGCACAACTCCCTTACTGTCTGGATTGGTGCTGACAACTCTGCCGAGCTTGAACTGGCCCCGCATCGCATTTTGGTCGCACAGCCAGACAATGTCCCCGACAGCCACATTCCTCTCACTGGTGTGCCACTTTCTCCTTACAAAGAGGTTGGGACCGGTAAGCTGGCTCCAGCTCTTCCAGAACTTGTTGACTTCTGACTGCATTTCTTGAAGTCTCCTGTAAGGGTAACTGGTAAAATCAAAGACCTTGACATCGCCACATTGGGAGGCTCTTCCTAGCAGCAGAGAATTAGGTGACATACTGAATACAGTCCTCCTGGCTCTGCACCCTGGCATCAATCGGCCGTTCATTCGCCAGGTTGGCAGCCAAACACAAAGCTGTATGAAACTCACTGTACCTTAGTGTGGACCCCTTCCCCAGACTCTTCAGCGCCCTCTTCACAATGCGTACAGCAGCCTCTGCAGCACCGTTTCTGTGTGGAGAATCTGCTGGATGGATCTTCCACTCCCATACAGTCCCATTCCTTGCAGCAGTTTCTTCCAGAGCAACTCTATTCTGGCTGTCCAGGAATCTGTGCAAATCTGCCAAGACCGACTTCGCACCAATAAAATTGGTGCCAGGGTCTGACCAAAGTTTCCGCGGGTGCCCCCGGATCGCTGAAAACTTTGATAGGCCATCAAAAAGGCATCTGTGGAGACTGCATTGGCCAACTCAGTGTGGATGGCTCTGCTAGCCATACAACAGAAGACTACGCCCCACACCTTCATCTCCACTCTTCTTTTAACGTCATCCTTGACTTGATATGGTCCGAAGAGGTCCACAGTTGTGAACTCAAAGGGTGCAGCAGGTTCAGTTCTCTCAGGTGGCAGGTCAGCCATGACTTGCCGACACCTTCTTGCCTTTGCCTTTCTACAATGCAGACACGCATCGACAACCTTTTGTGCAATCCTCCTTCCTCTGATGACGCAGGCCTTCCTTCTCATCTTGAGCAATGTCCCAACTACTCCATCATGACCCTTACTATGAGACTCTCGAGCTAGCAATGTGGCCACCCATGAGTCACCAGGCAAAAGAGGGACGGCAGCCTGGGCTCCCTCAAAGCTCTGCACCCTGCCCCCGCAGACGAGAAGTCCAGTCTCCTGTGCTCTATAGACGACAAGTCTATCGGTCGTCGTGCTGGGGAATTTGGCGCCCTCTTGTGCCGCAAGAAAAAGATCACTCAGTGCGTCCTTCCTTTCTCTAACCGTGATTATGCCACTTGAAAGAACCGCCTCCCACTTTGGTCTACTAAGGGTTCGGCTTGGTCCAAGAAACTTTCTTGCTGCTCTCCAGACCCAGGCAATGACCTTCACAAGTTTAGATAAGTCGCTGAATCGTGTGGCGTCGACGAGACTCTGAACTGCAGGCCTACATCCAGCTCGAGTCTGGCCCTGATCTTGAAGTGCTGCTTGCTTTACAGTCTGGGACCTCGTCAACACAGCCACAAAAGCCTTCTTCTGCAGCTTATTGATGCTGTCCCTTGCAGCAGCAGCAATAATTTCCTTTGCAGATTTGATAGGCCATTTATTCACAGGGAAGTGTAAGAACTTAGGACCATTCTGCCACTCAGAGCCCTCATCTAAGTCTTCGGGCCCTCCGCCTCTCGTGATCAGGTCTGCGATGTTCTGTGGCCCAGGAATCCACCACCAGTCCTGGACTTGTGAGTTGCTCTGGATCTCCCCAATGCGATTTGCGAAGAAGGTTTGATACCCATAACTCTCCCTCTGGATTGCACCAAGGACAGTCTGGCTATCAACAAAGTGGAACCATCTTTCAACTCTAATTCTGCTGTGAGCTTCAAAGTACCTTTTCAGGCGGGAGGCAAACACGGCTCCACAGACTTCTGACTTTACGGCATCACCCTTCTGATCCAAGGGGGTCAACTTAGCTTTGGAATCCACCAATCGAACAACAGTCTTTTGGTCAATGCTCCATCTCAGGTACATCACTGCCCCGTAGGCGTGCTCGCTCCCATCTGAGAACGTGACTGCATATGGCTCACCTGCATGACATGTTGGGGTTAGAGCCCTGGAGAACTTGACACTGCAGAGCTGAACATATTGTTCGAATAGCTCGATTGCATCCTCCCTTAGCCCCTCCGAAAGTGCTGTGTCCCATGTATCTTTAGCAGGGCAACTTTTGCTTTTGGCTTCCTGGAAAGCTCTGCGTACCAGGATAGCTCCTCTCTGTTTTGCAGGAGTGATGAGGCCACCAGGATCATAAAGTCCAGCTACTTGACTGAGCAGCTCCCTTCTTGTCAGGGGATTTGGTGTTTGAGACCTTACTTCCTCTTGACGAAGGTTCTGACCAAGCCGCATCTTCTTTTTCCTTTTTGAAAAGTTGATTGCAGTCATGACATGAAGCTTGTCTTCTTCAACAACGTAGCCCAAACCGAGCGCTTTGTTGTCGTCATCACCCATCTGATTGGGAAGGACCATCGTTCCAGTTTTGGCTCTCACTTGATCATCTGGCTCCCCCTGAGGCTCCTGCCTTCCACTTTGCCCCGAGAACACCCACGGCTTGAGCTGAAATCCCCCGGCCTTAAGAATTTGCTCTATGTTGGTAGCCACGGCTCTCAGGTGACTGAAATCATTGTCTGATGTAAGGAGGTCATCGACATAGCTATCTTGTTCAAGAATACGTCGCTCCTCCTCCAGATGCATAAACTGAGGCAGATTTGAGGTCTCCCGCATAGCAAGCTGTGCAATGCACCCTGCTGGCTTGTCTCCAATATTAACCCTTGTAATGGCATACTCTCCTAGCTCCTCATCTTCAGAGTCTCGCCACAGGAACCTGTGTAAATGCACTTCACGGTCCTCAAGCCAGACTGAATTATACATCTTTTTTATGTCACCGATGGCGGCGAAAACTCCACTTCGGAACCTCAGGAGGACAGCCCGAATAGAGTTGAGGACATCTGGGCCCTTCATCAGCATATCGTTCAGGCTCACACCTCTGAACTTCTGGCTGCTGTTCCAGACCAGCCTCACTGGGGTTGTTATGGAGTGAGGATTTAGTGCTATGAGATGGCTAACATACCACACTGGTCCGGTCCAACTAGAAACTGTGTTCTTAGACAGCTTGATTGCGGCTCCTCTAGAGACCATGTCATGCACCTGGGCAGCATAGGCAGTTTTCCATTTAGGCTCCTTAGCGAGGTGCCTTTCTGTTCTAAGGAAGGTGGCCTCAACCGCTCCTTTATTGTTTGGGAGTGAAACAGGATCTTCGAGCCAAGGATATCTGGCATGCCAGTGAGGGTCTTTGCTGTGGTAGTCGCTTGTGACGTATGTGAGCCCCCCTTTCACTACTTCCAGTTCCCGCTCCTCAGCAAGGGTCATGTCTTTGCCTCCTGGTTGACAATTTCCACACCGGCAGCCTCCACACCTGGGTTCGCAAGCAGCGCCAACACTGTCCCACCTCCACCATTCCAGGAAGTCGTGGCAGGTGGTTAAAGTCGTGGTCACCTGGATGCCATGGTGGAGCTGACCGATTGGTGGTTGTTGCCTGGGGGGCCTGGCCAGGAACTCCTCATACTTTGTGGCGGCTGTCCTCATTGACCTAGCGAAATGAGTGCTTGATGTGTGGGCTGACATGACGACATCTTCAAACAGGTCCGGATGGGTGCCCCCAATGGTCTTCCCCAATGGCCCGTCCCAGAGCACAAGGTCTCCAACGACTCTGATTCGCTGTGGTGCCAGCTTGCCCTCTCTATGGCTTATTAGAAGATCAATTTCTTTGGGTCTTGTAAGCTCCTCAATGGGCACGTCGGGAAAGAGCCTATGCAGTTGTTGTGCTGTTACACCCTTGTGGACATCGGCTATATTGTTGAGCCCGTAGCAGACTAATTGATGGGACTGCAGGATTCCTTTTGAGGTCTTCACTCTAATCTTTAACAAGTACCTTCTTGTCTCCACATGGGTCTTCATGCCCCCAACACCGTGGACGACGAGAGTGATCGCCTCACTCCTGAGGTTCAGTCTCCCTGCTGCTTTGTGGGTGATATAGTTTGTATCTGATGCTAGGTCAATCAGAGTGCCAATCTTTTGCCCGGCATTGGCCGTCACTTCGAGTAGCATCATTATGACTGGAAACTCTTGCAGACCATGCTGCCCAAGCAGGCTGGATGGCGTGATCTCAGTGCTTAATGTCTTTGATACGGCATTGGAGAAAGCTTGTCAACACTGCTTTGCCAGTTCTGGGGGGAGCTTTCGGATAAAGTCCTCCTGATTAGCCGTATATCCATTCCTGCCTGCCTTTTGGTACTCACTCCTCTTCGGCATGGCTCCGCCTCTTGGTGCAGCATTTGAACACAGATAATAATGGTGTTCAGGAAGGCGCTGGTCCTTACAGTCTGGATGCTTGCAGAGGTAAGTGGGTTTGCAATATGCTCGGCCATCATGAAGTTCGAGACATCTCTCACATGCCCCTAGCTTCTTGACCGCCATGTTCTTATCTGCTGGCGTCAGGGCCCAGAACTGCTTACAGAAGTACAGCTTCTTCCGATGTTTTCCATCACCACAGACGACACATCCTGCTGGCACATCATTTGACTTTGTGGCCCTTGTTCTTGCGTGCCTTGGATCAGACCTCGCTTCTCTCTTTGGTTTGGGAAGAGAAGTTGGCTTCAGTCTAATGACAGGCGCTGAAAGATTTTGGAAGACAGGGGTTACTTGTCGTTGATCCTCTTTCATCTTCTCGCAAATGAAGTCCATTTTCCTGGACACGAGCAAAGGAATTTTCTGGTCGAGATCCTTCAACCGTCCCTGGATGTCTTGCTTCTGCTTGGCTGGTGTCCATCGCTTCCATCGCTCAAAGGACACTTTTGCTGCTTTTGCAAGATCTTGAAGGTGACCCAGCATGAATTCATAGGCTTCGAGCCTGCTGTTGACGTCCACTGCACCTGTGCGCCTGCTTTCAACTTCTGCCACTTGGAGCGCCGTGAGCACATCGTGTTCTCCATTTTGGACCCACAGCACGTTTTGGAGAAGACGTCTGACTTCCTTCAATGTTTCTTCGCAATCACCAGCCGTCTTTACTAGGTCTGCCTTTTGCTGATCAGACAACTCTGCTTCTTCAGCACCCACCTCAGACTCTTTATCCTCGAGAAGTCTAGCTTCTAAATCATCATTGGCTTCCCAGACTCTTTCTGCTGCTTGTGTGAGATTACCGAATCCATCTTCTAGTTCTAATACTGATTTGTTATCATAGGTCTTCAGCAGGATGTTAGCCATGCGGGAAAATGGTCTCTTTGCCACAGTCCGGTCCTTTTTCAGCTCGTCAGCGGTCTTTACCATCTCTGCAGGTCGTTCGCGGATAACAAGGTAAGTGCACTTTCTTTGCTTTAAATTTTCCTTGTACTTTCTTTCTACGCGCCAGTAATCAAGCTCCTGACTTCTCCCCAGGTCCGAGCTTGGTGCCTTTCCACACTTCTTAATTGCCTGGTCTTCGGTTGTCAATCAGAGCTGTGTTCTCTGGCTATCCGGGTTCCAATTCCTGGAAGCGGTTTTTTACTGTCAAGTTGCCAACTCAGTTATGCAGCTTCCCCAACTTGAAAGGGATTATGACCCGTCTACATGGAGAATAAACTGGAATCCACTCAGTTTGCTTCTTTTCCACTTCCTTTTTCTTTTATTCTCTTTAGCAGTGGTCAAACAGGTAAAAAACCTTTGCAAAAAAAAAAAAAATACACACATAAATATCCATAAATTTTTACAAATATACATGTAAATGTCAGCCTTAAATACTCCATTCAATACAAAATGCTACTTGATAAATAACACCAAACACTGAAACACATACAAGCTTACGTAGCACAAACCACATATTGCCACTTTGATTGCACAAACCCCATTTAACCTATTTATCCTTTATATCTGTTAACCCAATTAAAAGGCAGACCCTCTTATCACACCAATCGACCAAACACTTTCTAATAATATTTAAGAAATACGCAGCTTATGGCCATACTAACACACATTTCATCAAGACAATCAAAGCATGGCAAAACCATATTGAACAGAGCTACGCATCCATTCTGCTGCACACTAACACGTAAACAAACACCATTCAGCAGCAACAGTAGCGACTCTGTAGCACAGATTTTAAGTTTAGCTTCTTACCGGCTGCCCCTCCAATCGTTGTAGACGTTCAAAAGTACTCTGCTGCGTTGGTATTAATTTTAACAGGATCCTCGTCCGTGTCTCAATAACTTCTGCTCCTACTTGGGTCTGATATCACACCTGCGCTTCAGAGATGCACCGCGTGTGTGACGTCATGAGCTCGTGAGCGCACCAGGCAGCAATTAAGCAGATTGTCTCCATTTTGTTGCTTGACGCTACTGCCGTCAGTGAATTGCACCCCCGTATTTAATCTCTTTTAGTGCAAATTACAACGTTATTTATTTATTAAAAATGCACTCATCTCAAGTGTAATTTGACTTGACAGACATTCATATTTAACATGATTCAGACGATTTGGGCACTAAAACAGATGGGAGCTGTCAAACAGCTAAGGTGTATGGAAGCAATGCTTAAACCTTTTTGGGAGACGTAATTTGGTCCTTCTGACACCTAAATAAGTCATTTTGGTTGCTCTAATGCAAAACGCCACTCAAAGAATGTAATTGTTATAATTCACTTCTCACACCTCAAAAAGGCAGAAATTTGATGCCAAATATGCTGCAAATGAACATTCTATGTGCCCGGTCATTAGTAACAGCAGAACACTGTTTAAACTCAGTGAAATTAATATTTAGCATGATTCAGACGATTTGGGCGCTAAAACAGAAGAGAGCAGTCAATAAACTAAGGTGTATGGAAACAATGCTTAAACCTTGTGGGTAGACCTAATTTGGTCCTTCTGACACCTAAATAAGTCATTTTGGCTGCTCTACTGCAAAAGGCCACTCAAAGAATGTAATGGTTATAATTCACTCAGTGAAATTCATATCTAACATGATTCAGACGATTTAGGCACTAAAACAGAAGAGAGCAGTGAACAAGCTAAGGTCTGTGGAAACAATGCTTACACCTTGTGGGGAGACCTAATTTGGTCCTTCTGACACCTAAATAAGTCATTTTGGCCGCTCTAATGCAAAACGCCACTTAAAGAATGTAATGGTTATAATTCACTTCTCCCGGCTCAAAAAGGCAGAAATTTGATGCCAAATATGCTGCAAATGAACATTCTATGTGCCCGGTCATTAGTAATAGCAGAACACTGTTTAAACTCAGTGAAATTCATATTTAACATGATTCAGACGATTTGGGAGATAAAACAGATGGGAGCTTTCCAACAGCTAAGGTGTGTGGAAACACTGCTTACACCTTGTGGGGAGACCTAACTTTTTCCTTCTGACACCTAAATTAGTCATTTTGGCTGCTCTACTGCAAAAGGCCACTCAAAGAATTTAATGGTTATAATTCACTTTTCACAGCTCAGAAAGACAGAAATTTGCTGTTAATAATGTGCCCGGTCATTAGTAACAGCAGAACACTGTTTAAACTCAGTGAAATACATATTTAACATGATTTAGACAATTTGGGTGCTAAAAAAGACGAGAGCAGTCAATAAACTAAGGTGTGTCGAAACAATGCTTAAACCTTGTGGGGAGACCTAATTTGGTCCCTCTGACACCTAAATAAGTCATTTTGGCTTCTCTAATGCAAAAGCCCACTGAAAGAATGTAATGGTTATAATTCAGTTCTCAAAGCTCAGAAAGGCAGACATTTGATGCCAAATATGCTGCAAATGAACATTCTATGTGCCCGGTCATTAGTAACAGCAGAACACTGTTTAAACTCAGTGAAATTCATATTTAACATGATTCAGACGAATTTGGGCGTTAAAAGAGAAGAGAGCTGTCCAACAGATAAGGTGTGTGGAAACACTGCATACACCTTGTCGGGAGACCTAATTTGGTCCCTCTGACACCTAAAATAAGTCATTTTGGCTTCTCTAATGCAAAAGGCCACTGAAAGAATGTAATGGTTATAATTCACTTCTCAAAGCTCAGAAAGGCAGAAATTTGATGCCAAATATCCTGCAAATGAACATTCTATGTGCCCGGTCATTAGTAAGATCAGAACACAGTTTAAACTCACTGAAATTCATATTTAACATGATTCAGACGAATTTGGGCGCTAAAACAGAAGAGAGCTGTCCAACAGCTAAGGTGTGTGGAAACACTGCTTACACCTTGTGGGGAGACCTAATTTGGTCCCTCTGACACCTAAATAAGTCATTTTGGCTTCTCTAATGCAAAAGCCCACTGAAAGAATGTAATGGTTATAATTCAATTCAATTCAATTCAATTCAATTTTATTTATATAGCGCCAAATCATGAAACATGTCATCTCAAGGCACTTTACCAAGTCAAGTTCAATCATATTATACAGATTGGGTCAGATTATACAGATTGGTCAAAAATGTCCTATATAAGGAAACCAGTTGATTGCATCAAAGTCCCGACAAGCAGCAGTCACTCCTGGGGAACCGTAGAGCCACAGGGAGAGTCGTCTGCATTGTACATGGCTTTGCTGCAATCCCTCATACTGAGCAAGCATGAAGCGACAGTGGGAAGAAAAACCACCCATTAACGGGAAGGAAAAACCTCCGGCAGAACCGGGCTCAGTATGAACGGTCATCTGCCTCGACCGACTGGGGTTACAGAAGACAGAACAGAGACACAACAAGACAGACAAACAAGCACAGAAGCACACATTGATCTAGTAATCTGTTCTACATTAGATGGTAGTAGCGGGTGAGCCGTCTTCTCTGGATGATGTCACAGTTAACAGAACGCCAGACCAGGTGTACCTACTATGAAGAAAAAGAGAGAGAGCAAAAAGTTAAAAGCTGAAATGACGACAGTCATTTCAATGTAATACAATGCAAAACTGGAGAACAGTAGACTGAAGAACAGTAGAAATCAGTAGAGTGAGAAAATTAGACCCTGATGTCCTCCAGCAGCCTAGGCCTATCACAGCACAACTATAGAGATAGCTCAGGGTATGAGCCACTCTAACTATAAGCTTTGTCAAAAAGGAAAGTTTTAACATTAGTCTTAAAAATAGATAGGGTGTCTGCCTCACGGACCAAAACTGGGAGTTGGTTCCACAGGAGAGGAGCCTGATAGCTAAAGGATCTGCCTCCCATTCTACTTTTAGAGACTCTAGGAACCAGCAGCAGACCTGCAGTCTGAGAGCGAAGTGCTCTGTTAGGAACATACGGGGTAATCAGAGCTCTGATATATGGTGGAGCTTGATTATTAAGGGCTTTATACGTTAGAAGGAGAATTTTAAATTCTATTCTTGATTTAACAGGAAGCCAATGAAGGGAAGCTAAAATTGGAGAAATATGATCCCTCTTGTTGATTTTCATCAGAACTCTTGCCGCAGCATTTTGAATCAGCTGAAGACTTCGAACTGCATTTTGTGGACTTCCTGATAGTAAAGAATTACAATAGTCCAGCCTTGAAGTAACAAATGCATGGACTAGTTTTTCAGCATCACTCCTGGACAGAATGTTTCTAATTTTGGCGATATTCCGGAGGTGAAAAAAGGAAACTCTGGAAACCTGTTTAATATGGGATTTAAATGACATGTCTTGGTCGAAAACAACACCAAGATTTTTAATTTTATTACCAGAGGCCAAGTTAATGCCATCCAGATTAAGGGATTGATTAAGAACTTTATTTTTTGAAGACTCTGGCCCAAAGATTACAACTTCTGTCTTGTCAGAATTTAAATGCAGGAAATTTAAAGTCATCCAGCTTTTGATGTCATCAAGACATGACTGCAGTCGAAGTAACTGATTGGATTCATCAGGATTTATGGATAAATATAGCTGAGTGTCATCAGCATAACAGTGGAAATTAATCCCATGCTGTCTGATAATTTTGCCAATCGGAAGCATATATATAGTAAATAGAATTGGTCCAAGGACTGAACCCTGTGGTACTCCACAAGTGACCCTAGAGTTTGAGGAAGATTTATTATTAACATGAACAAACTGGAATCTGTCCGACAGATAAGATTTAAACCAGCCTAATGCTTTTCCCTTAATCCCTACAGTATGCTCAAGTCTTTGTAGGAGAATATTGTGATCAACTGTATCAAATGCAGCACTGAGATCTAACAGGACAAGTATAGACACAAGTCCATTATCTGAGGCCATGAGAATATCATTAGTGACCTTCACCAGAGCTGTTTCAGTGCTATGATGAGCTCTGAAGCCTGACTGAAACTCCTCAAGTAGGTCATTACTTTGTAAATGTTCACATAGTTGATTAGCAACTACTTTCTCAAGAATTTTAGATAAGAAAAGAAGATTAGATATAGGTCTGTAATTTACTAACTCATCTTGATCAAGAGATGGTTTCTTAAGTAAAGGTTTAATAACAGCTACTTTAAAAGCCTGTGGTACATATCCATTTACCAAGGATACATTAATCATGTCTAAAATAGGACCACTGATCAGAGGGAATACCTCCTTAAACAACTTGGTTGGGATTGGGTCTAACATACAGGTAGAAGGTTTAGATGAAGCTAAAATTTTAGATAGCTCAGAAAGCTCTACTGCTTTTAAACAGTTCAGACACTGCGCAGGTTCTAAGGATTCCTCCAATGCTGCCTCACTTACTGAGGATGAGGTAATCATGTTTGGGAGGATGCCAATTATTTTATTTTTAATGGAATCAATTTTATTTATGAAGAATCCCATAAAATCATTACTGCTAAGAGCTAAGGGAATGGATGGATCAACAGAGCTGTGGCTCTGAGTAAGTTTGGCAACTGTACTGAAGAGAAATCTAGGATTATTCTTATTCTCCTCAATTAATGATGAAAAATATGCTGCTCTAGCTCTGCGAAGGGTCTTGTTATACAACAATAGACTGTTCTTCCAGATTAGGTAGGATTCCTCTTGGTGTGTAGAGCGCCATTTTCTCTCCAATTTCCTAACATTGTGCTTCAAGGAACGCAGCTCTGAATTAAACCAAGGAGCCAGCTTCCTGTGAATAATCACCTTCTTTTTCAAGGGAGCTACATTGTCTAATGCAGAACGCAATGACGAAGTCATACCGTTTACAAAGACATCTATTTGTGAATTGGAAGAAACAACATTGCTGCTATCTGCAGGGCATTTCTGCAATACGGAGGATATTAAAAAGGGGACAGACTCTTTAAGTTTTGATACAGCATTATCCGATAAAGATCTACTATAATGGAACCCTCTTTTGGGGGTGGAGAACTCAGTTAGATTAAACTCAAATGTTATTAAAAAATGATCAGATAGGACAGGGTTGTGAGGAAATACTGTTAATTCTTCACAATCAATGCCATATGTCAGAACAAGGTCTAAAGTATGGAGCCGAGAGTGCGTCGGTTCATGCACATTTTGAGCAAAACCAATTGAATCTAGGATAGTTTTAAAGGCTACACTAAGGTTATCACATTCTGTGTCAACATGGATGTTAAAATCACCCACTATAATAGCCTTATCAGTATTTAACACCAAATCAGATAAGAAATCTGACAACTCATCCAAAAACTGAGTGTAAGGGCCTGGTGGACGATACAAAACAACAAACAGAAGAGGTTTTATTGCTTTGCAGCTTGGATGAGGGAAACTGAGGGTTAAATGTTCAAACGAACTGTAGTTATTAATTGGCCTGGGACTAATTAATAAATCAGACTGAAAGATAGTTGCCACTCCTCCTCCTCTTCCCACAGATCTGGGAATGTGGAAATTTGAATAATTGGAGGGAGTTGACTCATTTATACTAACGTAGTCCTCTTGTAGCCAGGTTTCTGTGAGACAAAACAAATCAATCTGTTTATCAGAAATCAATTCATTAACTAACAAAGTCTTTGGAGGGAGAGACCTTATATTTAATAGACCACATTTAATTGTTTTATTTTTAGGTTCAAGGTGAACCGTATTGATTTTTATTAGGTTTTTATGATTTGTTCCTTTTAGATAAGTTTTTGATCTGTTAAGTTTTGGCCGTGGGAAAGACACCGTCTCAATAATTCACTTCTCAAAGCTCAGAAAGGCAGACATTTGATGCCAAATATGCTGCAAATGAACATTCTATGTGCCCGGTCATTGGTAACATCAGAACACTGTTTAAACTCACTGAAATTCATATTTAACATGATTCAGACGGTTTGGGCGCTAAAACAGATAGGAGCTGTCCAACAGCTAAGGTGTGTGGAAACACTGCTTACACCTTGTGGGGAGACCTAATTTGGTCCCTCTGACACCTAAATAAGTCATTTTGGCTTCTCTAATGCAAAAGGCCACTGAAAGAATGTAATGGTTATAATTCACTTCTCAAAGCTCAGAAAGGCAGACATTTGATGCCAAATATGCTGCAAATGAACATTCTATGTGCCCGGTCATTAGTAACAGCAGAACACTGTTTAAACTCAGTGAAATTCATATTTAACATGATTCAGACGAATTTGGGCGTTAAAAGAGAAGAGAGCTGTCCAACAGCTAAGGTGTGTGGAAACACTGCTTACACCTTGTGGGGAGACCTAATTTGGTCTCTCTGACACCTAAATAAGTCATTTTGGCTTCTCTAATGCAAAAGCCACTCAAAGAATGTAATGGTTATAATTCACTTCTCAAAGCTCAGAAAGGCAGAAATTTGATGCCAAATATGCTGCAAATGAACATTCTATGTGCCCGGTCATTAGTAACAGCAGAACACTGTTTAAACTCAGTGAAATTCATATTTAACATGATTCAGACGAATTTGGGCGTTAAAAGAGAAGAGAGCTGTCCAACAGCTAAGGTGTGTGGAAACACTGCTTACACCTTGTGGGGAGACCTAATTTGGTCCCTCTGACACCTAAATAAGTCATTTTGGCTTCTCTAATGCAAAAGCCCACTGAAAGAATGTAATGGTTATAATTCACTTCTCAAAGCTCAGAAAGGCAGACATTTGATGCCAAATATGCTGCAAATGAACATTCTATGTGCCCGGTCATTAGTAACAGCAGAACACTGTTTAAACTCAGTGAAATTCATATTTAACATGATTCAGACGAATTTGGGCGTTAAAAGAGAAGAGAGCTGTCCAACAGCTAAGGTGTGTGGAAACACTGCTTACACCTTGTGGGGAGACCTAATTTGGTCCCTCTGACACCTAAATAAGTCATTTTGGCTTCTCTAATGCAAAAGCCCACTGAAAGAATGTAATGGTTATAATTCACTTCTCAAAGCTCAGAAAGGCAGACATTTGATGCCAAATATGCTGCAAATGAACATTCTATGTGCCCGGTCATTAGTAACAGCAGAACACTGTTTAAACTCAGTGAAATTCATATTTAACATGATTCAGACGAATTTGGGCGTTAAAAGAGAAGAGAGCTGTCCAACAGCTAAGGTGTGTGGAAACACTGCTTACACCTTGTGGGGAGACCTAATTTGGTCCCTCTGACACCTAAATAAGTCATTTTGGCTTCTCTAATGCAAAAGCCCACTGAAAGAATGTAATGGTTATAATTCACTTCTCAAAGCTCAGAAAGGCAGACATTTGATGCCAAATATGCTGCAAATGAACATTCTATGTGCCCGGTCATTAGTAACAGCAGAACACTGTTTAAACTCAGTGAAATTCATATTTAACATGATTCAGACGAATTTGGGCGTTAAAAGAGAAGAGAGCTGTCCAACAGCTAAGGTGTGTGGAAACACTGCTTACACCTTGTGGGGAGACCTAATTTGGTCCCTCTGACACCTAAATAAGTCATTTTGGCTTCTCTAATGCAAAAGCCACTGAAAGAATGTAATGGTTATAATTCACTTCTCAAAGCTCAGAAAGGCAGACATTTGATGCCAAATATGCTGCAAATGAACATTCTATGTGCCCGGTCATTAGTAACAGCAGAACACTGTTTAAACTCAGTGAAATTCATATTTAACATGATTCAGACGAATTTGGGCGTTAAAAGAGAAGAGAGCTGTCCAACAGCTAAGGTGTGTGGAAACACTGCTTACACCTTGTGGGGAGACCTAATTTGGTCCCTCTGACACCTAAATAAGTCATTTTGGCTTCTCTAATGCAAAAGCCCACTGAAAGAATGTAATGGTTATAATTCACTTCTCAAAGCTCAGAAAGGCAGACATTTGATGCCAAATATGCTGCAAATGAACATTCTATGTGCCCGGTCATTAGTAACAGCAGAACACTGTTTAAACTCAGTGAAATTCATATTTAACATGATTCAGACGAATTTGGGCGTTAAAAGAGAAGAGAGCTGTCCAACAGCTAAGGTGTGTGGAAACACTGCTTACACCTTGTGGGGAGACCTAATTTGGTCCCTCTGACACCTAAATAAGTCATTTTGGCTTCTCTAATGCAAAAGCCCACTGAAAGAATGTAATGGTTATAATTCACTTCTCAAAGCTCAGAAAGGCAGACATTTGATGCCAAATATGCTGCAAATGAACATTCTATGTGCCCGGTCATTAGTAACAGCAGAACACTGTTTAAACTCAGTGAAATTCATATTTAACATGATTCAGACGAATTTGGGCGTTAAAAGAGAAGAGAGCTGTCCAACAGCTAAGGTGTGTGGAAACACTGCTTACACCTTGTGGGGAGACCTAATTTGGTCCCTCTGACACCTAAATAAGTCATTTTGGCTTCTCTAATGCAAAAGCCCACTGAAAGAATGTAATGGTTATAATTCACTTCTCAAAGCTCAGAAAGGCAGACATTTGATGCCAAATATGCTGCAAATGAACATTCTATGTGCCCGGTCATTAGTAACAGCAGAACACTGTTTAAACTCAGTGAAATTCATATTTAACATGATTCAGACGAATTTGGGCGTTAAAAGAGAAGAGAGCTGTCCAACAGCTAAGGTGTGTGGAAACACTGCTTACACCTTGTGGGGAGACCTAATTTGGTCCCTCTGACACCTAAATAAGTCATTTTGGCTTCTCTAATGCAAAAGCCACTGAAAGAATGTAATGGTTATAATTCACTTCTCAAAGCTCAGAAAGGCAGACATTTGATGCCAAATATGCTGCAAATGAACATTCTATGTGCCCGGTCATTAGTAACAGCAGAACACTGTTTAAACTCAGTGAAATTCATATTTAACATGATTCAGACGAATTTGGGCGTTAAAAGAGAAGAGAGCTGTCCAACAGCTAAGGTGTGTGGAAACACTGCTTACACCTTGTGGGGAGACCTAATTTGGTCCCTCTGACACCTAAATAAGTCATTTTGGCTTCTCTAATGCAAAAGGCCCACTGAAAGAATGTAATGGTTATAATTCACTTCTCAAAGCTCAGAAAGGCAGACATTTGATGCCAAATATGCTGCAAATGAACATTCTATGTGCCCGGTCATTAGTAACAGCAGAACACTGTTTAAACTCAGTGAAATTCATATTTAACATGATTCAGACGAATTTGGGCGTTAAAAGAGAAGAGAGCTGTCCAACAGCTAAGGTGTGTGGAAACACTGCTTACACCTTGTGGGGAGACCTAATTTGGTCCCTCTGACACCTAAATAAGTCATTTTGGCTTCTCTAATGCAAAAGCCCACTGAAAGAATGTAATGGTTATAATTCACTTCTCAAAGCTCAGAAAGGCAGACATTTGATGCCAAATATGCTGCAAATGAACATTCTATGTGCCCGGTCATTAGTAACAGCAGAACACTGTTTAAACTCAGTGAAATTCATATTTAACATGATTCAGACGAATTTGGGCGTTAAAAGAGAAGAGAGCTGTCCAACAGCTAAGGTGTGTGGAAACACTGCTTACACCTTGTGGGGAGACCTAATTTGGTCCCTCTGACACCTAAATAAGTCATTTTGGCTTCTCTAATGCAAAAGCCCACTGAAAGAATGTAATGGTTATAATTCACTTCTCAAAGCTCAGAAAGGCAGACATTTGATGCCAAATATGCTGCAAATGAACATTCTATGTGCCCGGTCATTAGTAACAGCAGAACACTGTTTAAACTCAGTGAAATTCATATTTAACATGATTCAGACGAATTTGGGCGTTAAAAGAGAAGAGAGCTGTCCAACAGCTAAGGTGTGTGGAAACACTGCTTACACCTTGTGGGGAGACCTAATTTGGTCCCTCTGACACCTAAATAAGTCATTTTGGCTTCTCTAATGCAAAAGGCCCACTGAAAGAATGTAATGGTTATAATTCACTTCTCAAAGCTCAGAAAGGCAGACATTTGATGCCAAATATGCTGCAAATGAACATTCTATGTGCCCGGTCATTAGTAACAGCAGAACACTGTTTAAACTCAGTGAAATTCATATTTAACATGATTCAGACGAATTTGGGCGTTAAAAGAGAAGAGAGCTGTCCAACAGCTAAGGTGTGTGGAAACACTGCTTACACCTTGTGGGGAGACCTAATTTGGTCCCTCTGACACCTAAATAAGTCATTTTGGCTTCTCTAATGCAAAAGCCCACTGAAAGAATGTAATGGTTATAATTCACTTCTCAAAGCTCAGAAAGGCAGACATTTGATGCCAAATATGCTGCAAATGAACATTCTATGTGCCCGGTCATTAGTAACAGCAGAACACTGTTTAAACTCAGTGAAATTCATATTTAACATGATTCAGACGAATTTGGGCGTTAAAAGAGAAGAGAGCTGTCCAACAGCTAAGGTGTGTGGAAACACTGCTTACACCTTGTGGGGAGACCTAATTTGGTCCCTCTGACACCTAAATAAGTCATTTTGGCTTCTCTAATGCAAAAGGCCACTGAAAGAATGTAATGGTTATAATTCACTTCTCAAAGCTCAGAAAGGCAGACATTTGATGCCAAATATGCTGCAAATGAACATTCTATGTGCCCGGTCATTAGTAACAGCAGAACACTGTTTAAACTCAGTGAAATTCATATTTAACATGATTCAGACGAATTTGGGCGTTAAAAGAGAAGAGAGCTGTCCAACAGCTAAGGTGTGTGGAAACACTGCTTACACCTTGTGGGGAGACCTAATTTGGTCCCTCTGACACCTAAATAAGTCATTTTGGCTTCTCTAATGCAAAAGCCCACTGAAAGAATGTAATGGTTATAATTCACTTCTCAAAGCTCAGAAAGGCAGACATTTGATGCCAAATATGCTGCAAATGAACATTCTATGTGCCCGGTCATTAGTAACAGCAGAACACTGTTTAAACTCAGTGAAATTCATATTTAACATGATTCAGACGAATTTGGGCGTTAAAAGAGAAGAGAGCTGTCCAACAGCTAAGGTGTGTGGAAACACTGCTTACACCTTGTGGGGAGACCTAATTTGGTCCCTCTGACACCTAAATAAGTCATTTTGGCTTCTCTAATGCAAAAGGCCACTGAAAGAATGTAATGGTTATAATTCACTTCTCAAAGCTCAGAAAGGCAGACATTTGATGCCAAATATGCTGCAAATGAACATTCTATGTGCCCGGTCATTAGTAACAGCAGAACACTGTTTAAACTCAGTGAAATTCATATTTAACATGATTCAGACGAATTTGGGCGTTAAAAGAGAAGAGAGCTGTCCAACAGCTAAGGTGTGTGGAAACACTGCTTACACCTTGTGGGGAGACCTAATTTGGTCCCTCTGACACCTAAATAAGTCATTTTGGCTTCTCTAATGCAAAAGGCCACTGAAAGAATGTAATGGTTATAATTCACTTCTCAAAGCTCAGAAAGGCAGACATTTGATGCCAAATATGCTGCAAATGAACATTCTATGTGCCCGGTCATTAGTAACAGCAGAACACTGTTTAAACTCAGTGAAATTCATATTTAACATGATTCAGACGAATTTGGGCGTTAAAAGAGAAGAGAGCTGTCCAACAGCTAAGGTGTGTGGAAACACTGCTTACACCTTGTGGGGAGACCTAATTTGGTCCCTCTGACACCTAAATAAGTCATTTTGGCTTCTCTAATGCAAAAGCCCACTGAAAGAATGTAATGGTTATAATTCACTTCTCAAAGCTCAGAAAGGCAGACATTTGATGCCAAATATGCTGCAAATGAACATTCTATGTGCCCGGTCATTAGTAACAGCAGAACACTGTTTAAACTCAGTGAAATTCATATTTAACATGATTCAGACGAATTTGGGCGTTAAAAGAGAAGAGAGCTGTCCAACAGCTAAGGTGTGTGGAAACACTGCTTACACCTTGTGGGGAGACCTAATTTGGTCCCTCTGACACCTAAATAAGTCATTTTGGCTTCTCTAATGCAAAAGCCCACTGAAAGAATGTAATGGTTATAATTCACTTCTCAAAGCTCAGAAAGGCAGACATTTGATGCCAAATATGCTGCAAATGAACATTCTATGTGCCCGGTCATTAGTAACAGCAGAACACTGTTTAAACTCAGTGAAATTCATATTTAACATGATTCAGACGAATTTGGGCGTTAAAAGAGAAGAGAGCTGTCCAACAGCTAAGGTGTGTGGAAACACTGCTTACACCTTGTGGGGAGACCTAATTTGGTCCCTCTGACACCTAAATAAGTCATTTTGGCTTCTCTAATGCAAAAGGCCACTGAAAGAATGTAATGGTTATAATTCACTTCTCAAAGCTCAGAAAGGCAGACATTTGATGCCAAATATGCTGCAAATGAACATTCTATGTGCCCGGTCATTAGTAACAGCAGAACACTGTTTAAACTCAGTGAAATTCATATTTAACATGATTCAGACGAATTTGGGCGTTAAAAGAGAAGAGAGCTGTCCAACAGCTAAGGTGTGTGGAAACACTGCTTACACCTTGTGGGGAGACCTAATTTGGTCCCTCTGACACCTAAATAAGTCATTTTGGCTTCTCTAATGCAAAAGCCCACTGAAAGAATGTAATGGTTATAATTCACTTCTCAAAGCTCAGAAAGGCAGACATTTGATGCCAATATGCTGCAAATGAACATTCTATGTGCCCGGTCATTAGTAACAGCAGAACACTGTTTAAACTCAGTGAAATTCATATTTAACATGATTCAGACGAATTTGGGCGTTAAAAGAGAAGAGAGCTGTCCAACAGCTAAGGTGTGTGGAAACACTGCTTACACCTTGTGGGGAGACCTAATTTGGTCCCTCTGACACCTAAATAAGTCATTTTGGCTTCTCTAATGCAAAAGCCACTGAAAGAATGTAATGGTTATAATTCACTTCTCAAAGCTCAGAAAGGCAGACATTTGATGCCAAATATGCTGCAAATGAACATTCTATGTGCCCGGTCATTAGTAACAGCAGAACACTGTTTAAACTCAGTGAAATTCATATTTAACATGATTCAGACGAATTTGGGCGTTAAAAGAGAAGAGAGCTGTCCAACAGCTAAGGTGTGTGGAAACACTGCTTACACCTTGTGGGGAGACCTAATTTGGTCCCTCTGACACCTAAATAAGTCATTTTGGCTTCTCTAATGCAAAAGCCCACTGAAAGAATGTAATGGTTATAATTCACTTCTCAAAGCTCAGAAAGGCAGACATTTGATGCCAAATATGCTGCAAATGAACATTCTATGTGCCCGGTCATTAGTAACATCAGAACACTGTTTAAACTCAGTGAAATTCATATTTAACATGATTCAGACGAATTTGGGCGCTAAAAACAGAAGAGAGCTGTCCAACAGCTAAGGTGTGTGGAAACACTGCTTACACCTTGTGGGGAGACCTAATTTGGTCCCTCTGACACCTAAATAAGTCATTTTGGCTTCTCTAATGCAAAAGCCCACTGAAAGAATGTAATGGTTATAATTCACTTCTCAAAGCTCAGAAAGGCAGACATTTGATGCCAAATATGCTGCAAATGAACATTCTATGTGCCCGGTCATTAGTAACAGCAGAACACTGTTTAAACTCAGTGAAATTCATATTTAACATGATTCAGACGAATTTGGGCGTTAAAAGAGAAGAGAGCTGTCCAACAGCTAAGGTGTGTGGAAACACTGCTTACACCTTGTGGGGAGACCTAATTTGGTCCCTCTGACACCTAAATAAGTCATTTTGGCTTCTCTAATGCAAAAGCCCACTGAAAGAATGTAATGGTTATAATTCACTTCTCAAAGCTCAGAAAGGCAGACATTTGATGCCAAATATGCTGCAAATGAACATTCTATGTGCCCGGTCATTAGTAACAGCAGAACACTGTTTAAACTCAGTGAAATTCATATTTAACATGATTCAGACGAATTTGGGCGTTAAAAGAGAAGAGAGCTGTCCAACAGCTAAGGTGTGTGGAAACACTGCTTACACCTTGTGGGGAGACCTAATTTGGTCCCTCTGACACCTAAATAAGTCATTTTGGCTTCTCTAATGCAAAAGCCCACTGAAAGAATGTAATGGTTATAATTCACTTCTCAAAGCTCAGAAAGGCAGACATTTGATGCCAAATATGCTGCAAATGAACATTCTATGTGCCCGGTCATTAGTAACAGCAGAACACTGTTTAAACTCAGTGAAATTCATATTTAACATGATTCAGACGAATTTGGGCGTTAAAAGAGAAGAGAGCTGTCCAACAGCTAAGGTGTGTGGAAACACTGCTTACACCTTGTGGGGAGACCTAATTTGGTCCCTCTGACACCTAAATAAGTCATTTTGGCTTCTCTAATGCAAAAGCCCACTGAAAGAATGTAATGGTTATAATTCACTTCTCAAAGCTCAGAAAGGCAGACATTTGATGCCAAATATGCTGCAAATGAACATTCTATGTGCCCGGTCATTAGTAACAGCAGAACACTGTTTAAACTCAGTGAAATTCATATTTAACATGATTCAGACGAATTTGGGCGTTAAAAGAGAAGAGAGCTGTCCAACAGCTAAGGTGTGTGGAAACACTGCTTACACCTTGTGGGGAGACCTAATTTGGTCCCTCTGACACCTAAATAAGTCATTTTGGCTTCTCTAATGCAAAAGCCCACTGAAAGAATGTAATGGTTATAATTCACTTCTCAAAGCTCAGAAAGGCAGACATTTGATGCC
The DNA here is from genome assembly GCF_011125445.2 of Fundulus heteroclitus. Classification (NCBI taxonomy): domain Eukaryota; kingdom Metazoa; phylum Chordata; class Actinopteri; order Cyprinodontiformes; family Fundulidae; genus Fundulus; species Fundulus heteroclitus. The sequence goes on from NW_023396813.1 coordinate 3,618,983, forward strand.
AAATATGCTGCAAATGAACATTCTATGTGCCCGGTCATTAGTAACAGCAGAACACTGTTTAAACTCAGTGAAATTCATATTTAACATGATTCAGACGAATTTGGGCGTTAAAAGAGAAGAGAGCTGTCCAACAGCTAAGGTGTGTGGAAACACTGCTTACACCTTGTGGGGAGACCTAATTTGGTCCCTCTGACACCTAAATAAGTCATTTTGGCTTCTCTAATGCAAAAGCCACTGAAAGAATGTAATGGTTATAATTCACTTCTCAAAGCTCAGAAAGGCAGACATTTGATGCCAAATATGCTGCAAATGAACATTCTATGTGCCCGGTCATTAGTAACAGCAGAACACTGTTTAAACTCAGTGAAATTCATATTTAACATGATTCAGACGAATTTGGGCGTTAAAAGAGAAGAGAGCTGTCCAACAGCTAAGGTGTGTGGAAACACTGCTTACACCTTGTGGGGAGACCTAATTTGGTCCCTCTGACACCTAAATAAGTCATTTTGGCTTCTCTAATGCAAAAGCCCACTGAAAGAATGTAATGGTTATAATTCACTTCTCAAAGCTCAGAAAGGCAGACATTTGATGCCAAATATGCTGCAAATGAACATTCTATGTGCCCGGTCATTAGTAACAGCAGAACACTGTTTAAACTCAGTGAAATTCATATTTAACATGATTCAGACGAATTTGGGCGTTAAAAGAGAAGAGAGCTGTCCAACAGCTAAGGTGTGTGGAAACACTGCTTACACCTTGTGGGGAGACCTAATTTGGTCCCTCTGACACCTAAATAAGTCATTTTGGCTTCTCTAATGCAAAAGCCCACTGAAAGAATGTAATGGTTATAATTCACTTCTCAAAGCTCAGAAAGGCAGACATTTGATGCCAAATATGCTGCAAATGAACATTCTATGTGCCCGGTCATTAGTAACAGCAGAACACTGTTTAAACTCAGTGAAATTCATATTTAACATGATTCAGACGAATTTGGGCGTTAAAAGAGAAGAGAGCTGTCCAACAGCTAAGGTGTGTGGAAACACTGCTTACACCTTGTGGGGAGACCTAATTTGGTCCCTCTGACACCTAAATAAGTCATTTTGGCTTCTCTAATGCAAAAGCCCACTGAAAGAATGTAATGGTTATAATTCACTTCTCAAAGCTCAGAAAGGCAGACATTTGATGCCAATATGCTGCAAATGAACATTCTATGTGCCCGGTCATTAGTAACAGCAGAACACTGTTTAAACTCAGTGAAATTCATATTTAACATGATTCAGACGAATTTGGGCGTTAAAAGAGAAGAGAGCTGTCCAACAGCTAAGGTGTGTGGAAACACTGCTTACACCTTGTGGGGAGACCTAATTTGGTCCCTCTGACACCTAAATAAGTCATTTTGGCTTCTCTAATGCAAAAGCCCACTGAAAGAATGTAATGGTTATAATTCACTTCTCAAAGCTCAGAAAGGCAGACATTTGATGCCAAATATGCTGCAAATGAACATTCTATGTGCCCGGTCATTAGTAACAGCAGAACACTGTTTAAACTCAGTGAAATTCATATTTAACATGATTCAGACGAATTTGGGCGTTAAAAGAGAAGAGAGCTGTCCAACAGCTAAGGTGTGTGGAAACACTGCTTACACCTTGTGGGGAGACCTAATTTGGTCCCTCTGACACCTAAATAAGTCATTTTGGCTTCTCTAATGCAAAAGCCCACTGAAAGAATGTAATGGTTATAATTCACTTCTCAAAGCTCAGAAAGGCAGACATTTGATGCCAAATATGCTGCAAATGAACATTCTATGTGCCCGGTCATTAGTAACAGCAGAACACTGTTTAAACTCAGTGAAATTCATATTTAACATGATTCAGACGAATTTGGGCGTTAAAAGAGAAGAGAGCTGTCCAACAGCTAAGGTGTGTGGAAACACTGCTTACACCTTGTGGGGAGACCTAATTTGGTCCCTCTGACACCTAAATAAGTCATTTGGCTTCTCTAATGCAAAAGGCCACTGAAAGAATGTAATGGTTATAATTCACTTCTCAAAGCTCAGAAAGGCAGAAATTTGATGCCAAATATGCTGCAAATGAACATTCTATGTGCCCGGTCATTAGTAACAGCAGAACACTGTTTAAACTCAGTGAAATTCATATTTAACATGATTCAGACGAATTTGGGCGTTAAAAGAGAAGAGAGCTGTCCAACAGCTAAGGTGTGTGGAAACACTGCTTACACCTTGTGGGGAGACCTAATTTGGTCCCTCTGACACCTAAATAAGTCATTTTGGCTTCTCTAATGCAAAAGCCCACTGAAAGAATGTAATGGTTATAATTCACTTCTCAAAGCTCAGAAAGGCAGACATTTGATGCCAAATATGCTGCAAATGAACATTCTATGTGCCCGGTCATTGGTAACATCAGAACACTGTTTAAACTCAGTGAAATTCATATTTAACATGATTCAGACGAATTTGGGCGTTAAAAGAGAGAGAGCTGTCCAACAGCTAAGGTGTGTGGAAACACTGCTTACACCTTGTGGGGAGACCTAATTTGGTCCCTCTGACACCTAAATAAGTCATTTTGGCTTCTCTAATGCAAAAGGCCACTGAAAGAATGTAATGGTTATAATTCACTTCTCAAAGCTCAGAAAGGCAGACATTTGATGCCAGATATGCTGCAAACTGACATTCTATGTGCCGGGT